>NC_084554.2:24135000-24165000 GCF_033978685.3 Nerophis lumbriciformis | reverse complement strand
ATTTGTTCATGCGCTAGCTGTGAAAATATTTATTCATAATTTAGGGTTCACAGAAAATGTATTTATCCAATTAACAATGATAAACAAAGGACTACTGTACGTCATACGTCAGCAGCCAAGAGTAGTTTATGTAACCTGTAATCTGTTCTGAAAACGTTTTAGTATCATTCTAATACCAAATAATAGATTGCAAGATTTGGTTTGAATCAAGAATCGTCACCCCGAGAAATGGATTACAATTGTGAGTTGTAAGGTTCACGTCCCTATTACATAGCCCTTTATGTAGTTTGTGTAGTATGTATAGTTTAAGTTTATTATCCTGAGAAGGTATTACTTTGTGCAATCGTTATGCCTTTTTGTCTTTGGCTTTTTATGTCCGAAACATAATTAAAAAGTGCATTGACAGCGAGGCAGCATAAGGCTCCAGTAAAACAAGTTTCTGCTGCCTCTGCAGTTCAGTTCACATTATATCACCTTGTGTATACAAACTGCCAACAAAGACGCGACCGGAACCATATGCCACTCATTTACTGGGAGCAGCCACTTATACACGTCAATGTTATTTATATATTTGTATATTTGCAGGCATGGCATAAATAGACTGCAGATGTGGAGTATTGTACTAGGGCAATGTGAAAAGTATCATTTTGCTATAATATTTTGATTTTTCCAGCTTTGCTCTTAGACAGGTTTTTATGAACTAGCCAATAAAAAAAAAGTGTAGGCAGCTTCGCAGTTATTGCAAAGGGGCCAAAGCTGAGGTCGTAAAAAAGTTCCGAATTCCATCAAGCACAAGAGAAGAAACTCTTAAATAAGTCTTTTAATTTGGCTTTGTTGCTGCAGCACACAAATTTTGATTGAACAAGTGAATATTAAAATTTTTGGACATTAAATTGGCCTGTTGCAGCAAAAGGTCGCTGACCAGATTCAATAAAAGATTTGCTTTTAATTTCTCTACTTTCCGTGTGTTTTTCTTTCACAAAAATAAGCTCGCCGTTATTGATTCAGGTGTGATTAAAAATTGATTGACACACTGTTTGTTGGCGTTAAGAGTCGCCGGTGTTTTGCCACGGCGAGCATTTAACGACAATAAAAGGTGGATGGCTGGCGAGCCACCAAAGGGCTGACCCGGGCAAAAAGGGGTTTTAGTTCACGAAGGAGAAAATAAAGCAATTTATGTGAGGGAAAAGGAGGTCAAGCCCCTGTGACCTCCTTGTGCTTTGGCGCTCCAGGAAGAGCAGCAATATAAGTGTCATGATGGAGCGCTGGCATATTTGACAATATTACAGCGATAGTTCACGCTGATAGTGGTGTAAAGATGGCCGCTGCCCTGTGCTAAATCCAGTCACCTAGAAATGGTGACCTCCTCCAAGGAGATTATGCTCTCGGGTCGCTGTTGTTTATATTTGCTTGTCAGCAAGTATAAGGGAGAGAAAGCGGCATGTGGTAATAGAGAAACATACTAACTGCATGAAGCCCTTCAGGGTATAGGCATTTTTTATTTTACAATCCATGCGAATACAAATAGTTACACTTTTAATCTTAATGTAATGAGATTAGACAAACATTCAGAACATGTTGAAGGGGAATCACCATGCTAAATGTTCATGCACATTATTGGTAACTTCAGTTGAAGCAGCGCGATAAATACAGTACAAAAAACTATTGAATTAATTTTTATCATTCAATATAATAAAAAACAAAAACATAATTAATAAACAAATTTGATGGAAGAAAGTATGCAGATATAAAATATTTCAATTAAATAGAATAAACAGTCATTTGTCAATGTAATAGAAAAATGAGGGCTGCCAAACACCGAATATATTTAATTGCAATTGTCACATTTTGTCAGTGGTTAACTCATAATTAATCAAGTTTATTCAAAAATATATTTTATGACCTTTAATAAGTGTACCTTTTAGATCTAAGTAAACATATTTCTTACTGAACAATTTCTTTGATTCATGCAAATGTCTGTTTATTAAACATTGTGCTTTTTTAAACAGCTCAACACAAAATAGAAACACACACAAACACACGCACGCACACACACACACACACACACACACACACAAGCACACACAAAAAAAACACACGTACACACACGTACACACACAATATTTACATAAACATAAATACATTTAATTTAATATCATTGAAACAAGTTTGCAGATATAAAATACAAAGATGTATACAAAATAAATCATTGTTTAATATGATCCATAAAAAAGTTAACATTTGAATAAATGAATTACGAAAGGGACTGTTATAAATTTCCTTTGTCAGTGATTAAGATAGAAGATAAAGTTCCCTATTTAATGTTAATTGTTGAATATAATTGACTATATTATTGTTGATGTAAACAAGCTATTAATGTAGTCATGTACCTTTAAGTTGAGTCTGTTTGAGTCAGGCAGTTTACCGGGCAGCTATGTTTACTTCCCGGGGTCCTTGAGTCAGTGTGTTGAACAGTGTGTATGTGAGAGTGTACTTAGCTGCTGCTGCTAAAAAGTTACATATAAAGAAGAAGTTGAAACGTAAAACGGTGTCCTTATTCCCTAACCGAGTACGCTCACGGGTGAAGAGTCCCAGCACAACAACAACATCAGTTTATCCATATGGTTCTTTAATATTGGTCCTTCGAGCCGGATTTCCTCACTCGCGACGGAGAAATGGACATAGCGCTAACAACAGCGGCAGACGGTGGCACACTCGGAGCAAGACAGCGACAGCTTCCAACTCGTCTAGAAAGCTACCAGGTTAGCTTTCCACAGTCCCTCATTCCTCACGGAGCCCAGCGGCTGCAGTCACTCAGCTTACAGACCGAGTCTGTGTGTATAGAAGACCAGCCGCACAGAGTGCACGCTATCCCCAATCGTCCATTATCGCCGGGAGCGGCCGACAAGGTGAGCGAGTGGAACATGACGATACATGCTAGAGACTTGCCCAGCCAGCTAACATGCCATATGAGCAAACCATTGGTGGTGCCCGCGGGGCGGAGCTATCAAAGCAGGCAGGGTTCTCCTGTCCCATAGCCACAGCTAATCTCAATATGAGCATTCCACCATATCAATCACCCTGGTTAAACTGTCCAGTAGTTCACAGCATCCCTCTGTCACAGCCATCCAGCCTCCATCTTGGATCATCTAGGCTGCTTCAGCATGAGCCACAACTGTCTACACTGCCACATACCACCTTTACAGCACTAAAGTTTCAAGCAGCAATGACTCCTACACCAGGTAGTAGACAGGAGAACTACGCACTGACACAGTCTCTGCCTTCAACTGTGACATCTGCATAGGCACCGCCTCCCCTCACTACGCTGAATGTTTCTATGCTGCAGCCTACTCCTCAAGCTTCACAAGCAGTGAGTTATGCCAGTCCACAGACATCAGCTACATCAGGCTATGCGTCTAGCCAACCTACCACAGTGATGGTTAACAATGTACAGGACAGAGTGCCACCAGCAGCACAACTGCAATACCTGCCCATGCAGACAACATCAGTAAATCCAGCATCAGTGCAGCAATACACCCCACTCCCGTCCGCACAGCCAGTGTGGCAAATTACCCCACTCCCGTCTGCACAGCACGTGCAGCAGCAACACGCTCCACTAATGTTTGCACAACCAGCCTATCACCCCCCCCCCCCCCCCCCCCCCCCCCCCCCCAGATAGCAACAGCGCCATATTCTGCACCACAGCTACCTGTTGCAGCTGGCACTCAGCCAGTTATCAATCCATCGCCTTACAACGCTGCCACTCCCCTGGGGACTGTCTATCAGCCTCCATCAATCATCGCTACACAGCCAATATACCAGTCGCCACTGCCACCAACATCTGCAATTCTACCAGCCTCTGTGTCCCCCGTCAACTCAGACAGCATATCAACTGGTGTCTCCCCCTGCTGGTTTCACCCTGCAACAGCCCTCATCAGCTCAACAGGTTCAGTACAGCCCCCAGTCTCAGTATAGAACACTGCAGGTACCTTACACTGCCCAGAACCCCAGACAGCCTGTTCCAGTACCTGAACTGCCTAAGTTGGTGCATGACAGTGAGAGAGAGTTTGCTGACTTAAAAATGCCGTTGGATCACCTGCTCAATCCACACACTGAACTTTCTGAACATTACAAATATACTGTGTGCTTATGAAACACTTGGTTCTGGATGAAGCCAAGTTAATAGCTCAGTCATGCAGACATTATGTACAGCCCTACACCGCCGCCATGCAGGCTTGCAGAGACAGTACGGGCAGCCGCATCAGTTGGCACATATAAATGGGTTATACTTGTATAGCGTTTTTCTACCTTCAAGGTACTCAAAGCGCTTTGACAGTATTTCCACATTCACCCATTCACACACACATTCACACACTGATGGCGGGAGCTGCCATGCAAGGCGCTAACCAGCAGCCATCAGGAGCAATGGGTGAAGTGTCTTGCCCAAGGACACAACGGACGTGACTAGGATGGTAGAAGGTGGGGATTGAACCCCAGTAACTAGCAACCCTCCGATTGCTGGCACGGCCACTCTACCAATTTTCGCCACACCGTCCCTAAGTGAGATTGCAGCCATCCTGAACTCTCCTGATCTCAATTTAGGAGACCCCAAAGCTTTCCAGAGCTTCGCCCTCAACGTTGACTTGCTGGTGGGAATGCTAACCTCATTGGAAGGGCCAAATAGGATGGAAGTGATGTCTACTGGCCATGTTGACCGGCTACTTAGCAAACTCCCTAGACACATGAGAGACAACTTTGTGGAGCATCTGCAGATTCAGGGGCGCCTCAGCACCATCAACCTAAATCCATACAACCTCAGAGACCTCACAGAGTGGCTCAAGGTGAGAGCAGAAGCTCAGAGACTGTCCGCGAAAATGGCACAGCGCCACCGAGCTGAAGGAGCACAGCCTGCCAAGAGAGACAGACCTGTTCTTACTCCCCGGCTTCGGACTCAGCCTGTTTCTGTGTATCACGGCGCAGACCAGCCCAAATCAGCTGAAACGCCTCGGCCAGTAGCTAAGCAACAAAGGTTTAAAGGATGTGTCTCTTCTGCAAGAGCACAGAGCACTACTTGTTGCAGTGTCCAGACATTATTCAATGCTCAACACAGGAAATTGAGAGGTGGATAGCAGGCGGAAAGCGCTGTCGTAACTGTGGCCGTACTAACCACGATGACGAGAGCTGCACATTAAAGAAACCCTGCAGTGAGTGTCAGGAGATCCACCTGAGAGTGATGCATGATGTCACCAGGCAGGACCCCCACATCTTCCTCATCACACCCAAAGACTGCACCTCAGCGACTAACTCTATGCAAGGAGGGAAAGTATACTTCAAGGTGGTGCCAATCATCATCAGTCATGGGACCAGATCACTGCAGACCTATGCAATCCTTGATGATGGAGCTGAACGCACCATAACACTTCCAGCTGCAGTTCGAGACCTGAAGCTCAGAGGCAGAGCAGAGTCCCTCACCCTGTGGACTGTTCGTCAGGATGTGGTTCACCTCACTGGAGCATCAGTTGACTTTCATGTAGCTTCTCCAGCATCACCATCAGAGCAGCATTTGGTTAAGAGGGCCTACACAGCAGGTCGACTTACCCTGACAGAACAATCCTATCCAATAGCAGCGCTCCAGAGACTGCAGAGCTTCAATAAGATGCAACCACATTTGCTCCTTGTTGCGGATTACACTCACCTGATCACTGCTACGGAACATGTGAGGTTTGGCCCAAAGGGATGATCCGTAGCTATCCATATAGCACTCGGCTGGACGCTCAAGGAGCCAAATGGTTCAGAGTCCCCCGCTGCATCATGCTACTACACCGCCTTCAAGCCTACACCAGATGACATCTACCAACAAGTCGAACACCTTTTGCAGCTTGATGTGCTCCCATTCCGTAGTGAGCGGCTAGCAGTGCGGTCTCGCCTGGACCAGGAAGCGGTGAGCGTCTTGGAAGCAAGTACTAAGAGAGTGAAGGTTGGTGACACACTTCGCTACACTACACCTCTGCTCCGGATAAAAGGTGCACCACCACTGAAAGCAGATGTTGAAGCAGTGATGCCAAAGCTACACAGTATAGAGAGACGACTGCTTAAAGACCCTGTTAAAGCTAAAATATATGAAGCAGAGATCCAGAAGCTTATAGATGGTGGGTGTGTCACAAAGCTTCAGGAGGGAGAGGGAAACAGCTCCAGTGAGTCATGGTTCATACTTCATCACCTCGTCCATCACAATGGCAAACATCGCCTTGTCTTTGACTGCTCCTTTAATCATGGTGGTCTTTCTCTCAACAAGCAGCTTCTCCCAGTTCCAACCCTCGGCCCATCTCTCATCGGGGTCCTCCTGCGGTTCCGCCAGCATGCTGTTGCCATCAGTGGAGATATCCGAGCCATGTTCCATCAAGTTTGTCTCCTACCGGAGGACCGGCCGTTGCTGAGGTTTGTTTGGAGAAACCTGCAAAGGGAGCAACAGCCTGACGCATACCAATGGCAGGTGTTGCCATTTGGTACCACGAGCAGCCCGTGTTGTGCAACATTTGCTCTGCAAAAACATGTCAAAGAACGTGCTGCAGGAAATGAAGACGTCCTGCAGTCCATCGAACAGTCTTTCTACGTGGACAACTGTCTGCAGAGCCTGTCAACGACTGAGTCAGCCAAGCTTCTGGTGGACAAGATGCGACAATGTCTGGCCTCAGGAGGATTTGAGATTTGATAGTGGGCAAGTAACTGCTCATGTGTTGTCTCCCACTTGCCTTCCAGTGCCCGATCTGAAAGCACGGAGCTGTGGCTAGCCAAGAAGAGCAACGATCCATAGGAGCCGGCCCTTGGTCTGCGGTGGTATTGTCCATCTGATCGGCTCGGTTTCAAGCCAAAGCCTCCAGAGAGTGAGACCTCTACTATGCAGTACATCTATAAGGTGCTCGCCCGCCAGTATGATCGGATCGGGATCATTATCCCGTACACTACACGGGCCAAGATTCTTGTCCAGAGACTGTGGGCAGCCTGGTCTAACTAGGAGAGAGAACTCCCCGAGTTGGCCAACATCTCCATCCCTTGAACCCATGCACCATTGGAGCTTGCTACTGACACCACAGAGTACACTCTCCACGTCTTCTTTGACTCCTCTGAGCAAGCCTCCGGGTCAGTGGCGTATCTCACCACGAGAACTAATGACACTGTGTACGACTCATTCGTCATGGTAAGGTCTAGAGTGGCCCCAAAACGCCAGCAGTCAATGCCACAGTTGGAGCTCTGTGCAGCGCTGACAGGAGCCCAGCTGTCCTCCCTCATTCACAAAGAGCTCACCTTGTGTATTGCCCAGACCTTTTTATGGACTGACTCCACAACAGTTCTCACCTGGCTGACATCTCAGTCGTGCAGGTTCAAGGTTTTTGTGGGAACAAGGGTTTCTGAAATCCAGGAGCTGACTGCATCACACACCTGGAGGTGTGTGGATACAGCTAACAATCCGGCCGACGATCTCACCCGTAGCAAGACGTTAGCTGAGCTGGCTGCGCCATCGTTGGATCCAGGGACCAGCATTCCTTCACCGTCCACCGGATGAATGGCCATCATGTCCTAACATCACAGAGCCAGAGGACAGTGGTGAGTTAAAACACAGTGTTTTTTGTGCTCTCACACAGACCAGCTCACCACCCAAGATACTAGATCTCACCCAGTTCAGCAGCTGGAGAGAGTTGGTCAAGGCTACGCAACAGTTTCTTCATGGGGTGGCAGCCGACCCTGCTTCATCTATGTGCGACCTAAGAGATGCTGAAGTCCACCTGCTCAAAACCCGCCAAGCAGACTGCTTCTCTGAAGAAATCAGTTGCCTCAGAGCTGGCAAGCCTGTGCCACCCAGCAGCAGGCTGAATACGCTCGCCCCAGAATTAGACCCTACATTGGGTCTTATACGGGTTGGAGGACGCCTACGCCGTTTAGACAGCTCTAGCCCCACTGACGTTCACCCAATACTGTTGGATCCTCGTCATGCAGTCACCACACTCTTCATTAAAGAGTTGGATGCTCAGCTACACCACCCTGGGCCTGATAGGGTGTTTGCAGAGATGAGGCGCTACGACTGGGTTCTGCGAGGAAGGCAGGCTATCAAGAAGTATCAGAGAGCTTGCGCTGGTTGCATGAAGTGGAGAGGTAAGCCAGTGGTGCCGAGGATGGCAGACCTGCCCTCAGCCCGCTTGCGGTTGCTCAAGCCTTCATTCTTCTCAACAGGCGTGGACTGCTGCGGGCCGTACATCGTCAAGGCTGGGAGGCAAAGTGAAAAGCGCTTGGGGATCATTTTCAAATGTCTCACGACGAGATGTATACATCTGGATCTGCTCACCAGCCTCAACACAGATGCTTTCCTCCTCACACTGAGCACTGAGACGGTACTCCCTTTGAGGTCCTCTCTGACCAGGGGACTAACTTCCGAGGGGCAGATAAGGAGCTGAAGGAGGTCTTTGCAGCAATGGAGTCACAGTTGCAGGAGCGGCTTGCAGTAAAAGAGATTAAGTTCCGTCTTAACCCACCAGCATCTCCCCACTTTGGTGGTGTCTTGGAGTGTGAGGTTCAATCAGTCAAGAAATCCCTACAAGTAGTCATAGGTGCACAAGTGCTCCAAGAAGAGGTTCTGCTCACACTCCTCATCGAGGTGGAAGACATCCTCAATGCCAAGCCTTTAGGATATGTATCCTCGGATGTGGCCGATCCAGACCCAGTGATGCCCAGCATGTTGTTGATGGGGCGGCAGGATGCCTCTCTCCCACAAGTTGCCTATGCTTCTGACACCCTCACCAGGAGGCGCTGGTGTCATTGCCAGATGATGGCCGACCACTTCTGGACACAGTTTATCAGAAACTACTTGCCCTCTCTTCAAACCCGCCAGAGGTGGCGCCAACACACAAATCCTCTTCCCATGGACACAGTTGTGATGATTGATGATCTTCAGCTTCCATGTGCTCACTGGCCAATGAGGAGGGTGGTGAAGCTGAATGCAAGTGATGATGGATGTATACGGACAGCTGAAGTCAAAGTTGGCGAGAAGACTTACCTGAGACCAGTTGCTCGGCTGGTCCAGCTGTCAGCTCTTCCTGAAGATAATCCTGGTTAAAGGACTGTTGTGGGATGGACGATTTAATATAATAAAACATGTAAAATAAATAAAACTATTTTTAAAAATTTTTAATTGACTAATATAATAGAGCACATTATAAACAACTGAATAAAGTAAAGAAAAACATTAAATTAAATAGAAAAATAGGTATGCAGATATAAAACAAATATATTTAAAGTATAAAGTAAAGTTTAATTTAATATATGTAATAGAAAAAGCACAGTGTGGAGAGGGGCGTGGTTCACGCGTTCCCTGCGGGCGGGGTGTGTGCAGGGGCCGGCCATGAAGCGGCAGACAGGTGAGTGGATATCTCAGCTGGAACGAGTTATCTAATCACCTGTTCCTTTTATTAACGGCGTCGGAAACCATGAGGGGGTGTGTGGGCTGGAGAGCACGAGAGCGACACCACGAGAGAGACGCTGAAAAGCGGAAAGAGACTTTGGGAGAAAGAAAATAAAATAATTGTAAACGCTGCATCGGATAGTTGTGCCAGTTCCTGTGGTCCCAGACGAACCCGAACCTAAACATTGTTACACACAGATATGTAAAATGTAATAATTACAATAAAATAAAAATGATTGAATAAGTTATAAGTCAATATAAAAAGGGCAAAAAGTATTAAAGTATAGTAGAATATATTAATATATTGCCCATCAGATAGCCTTCCCTCTCGCCTTTTCAATGAAGTCTGTGATTCAGTCGGCTTATTAACACCTGCCTCTCCTCCGGATATGTCCCGGCTGCTTTTAAGCATGCTGTGGTGCAGCCTTTAATTAAAAAGAAAAAACCTCGACCCCTCTGTCTTTTCCAACTTCAGGCCCATCTCTCATTTACTCTTTCTGTCCAAAGTCCTTGAGAGAGTAGTGTATGTCCAGTTACAATCTTTGCTAGCTATCAATAACATCCACGAGAAATTTCAGTCAGGTTTCAAAACATCTCACAGCACTGAAACGGCACTCCGGAGAGTGCAAAACGATCTGCTTCTGGCCGCTGACTCTGGTAGTCCTGTGATCCTGATGCTCCTGGACTTCACAGCTGCCTTTGACACGGTGGGTCACAGGATCCTACTGTCACGACTGAAGCAGTACGTGGGCATCTCAGGTGTAGCCCTAACTGGTTTCAGTCCTACCTAACTGACCGGAGTTTCTCTGTGCAGCTAGGAGACTTTCTCTCCTCAGTGGCCCCCCCTACCTATGGGGTTCTTCAAGGGTCAATCCTAGGTCCCATACTCTTCCTACTGTACATACTACCTTTAAGTGAAATCCTGGTCAAGCACAATGTCTCATTCCATTGTTACTCTGATGATGTTCAGATATACTTGCCTCTTAAGGCCACAGGACAGGTCACACTTCAGCCACTGTTTGACTGTCTGACTGACATCAAAGCACGGATGAGTGCTAACTTCCTCAACCTTAACGAGAGCAAGACCGAGATCATCATCTTTGGCGCAACATCTTCAGTCTCGTTTGTCAGTGCTCAAGGTCCTCTGGGTGAAAATATCCGGTCCTCCGTGAGAAATTTCGGAGTGATCTTCGATAGTGCCTTTAAATTCACCAAACAGGTCAGCTCAGTGGTTAGTACCATCTTTTACCATCTCAGAACCCTAGCAAAGACCAAAGCCTATCTCTTCCAGAGCGACCTGGAGACTGCTATCCACGCCTTTATCACACACCGGCTAGACAACAACTCACTGTACGCTGGCATTGATCAGGCATCACTCCGCCGTTTGCAGCTTGTGCAAAACGCGGCTGCCCGTCTCCTCACCAGCACCAAAAAACGCGAGCACATCACCCCAATCCTGGCCTCACTCCACTGGCTCCCTGTCCGTCACCGCATTGATTTTAAATTACTTTTAATTGTTTTTAAATCCCTAAATGGCCTGGCCCCACAATACCTGACCGAGCTTCTGCACCATCATACCTCGTCTAGAGCCCTAAGGTCAGCTGACCAACTGCTGTTGGCGGTCCCCAGATCCAGGCTAAAGACCAGAGGGGACAGAGCCTTTTCTGTTGCCGCCCCTAAGCTCTGGAACAGCCTTCCCCTCCACATTAGGTCAGCCCAGAGCCTGGGGGGTCTTCAAAACCCTTCTTAAGACCTACTTCTTCTCGCTGGCCTTTAACCTGAGCTGCGCCTTTATTATTTCATTATTTTTATCTTGCAATTTTACTTTTTACTCAAAACCTTTTACCGTATTGCTTTTGCACTATCTTGTTTAGCTCATTCATTGTTTATGTTCTTTGTTTGTTTTTGTATTGTTTTTTCCTCTAGGCTTTTTAACCTGTAAAGCACTTTGGTCCAATTTAAAAATCGTTGTAAAAGTGCTTTATAAATAAAGTTGCCTTGCCTTGCCTTGCGTTGCCTTCCGCCCGAATGCAGCTGAGATCCAGCACCAGAGGTGGGACCAAGTCATTGTTTTGCAAGTCACAAGTAAGTCTCAAGTCTTTGCCCTCAAGTCCGAGTCAAGTCCCGAGTCAAGACAGGCAAGCCCCGAGTCAAGTCCAAAGTCAAGACTGGAAAGTCTCAAGTCAAGTCCTAAGTCCTGCATTTTGAGTTTCGAGTCCTTTCAAGTCCTTTTAACCACAGACTAATATATTAACAGATTGTGTATGCTTTTCAAACGCTGTATTTATTTATTAAAACAAGTGCATTTTAAATTGCAGGAAAGAAAATTGTGCTGACATTGCACTTCATAATAGCACTATTAACCAGTCATTTTAAACATTAACTCATTCCTTTACAGAACAAACACATTGAAAAACAAAGTGCAAATGTACTTATTTGTACAAAAGTGTTAACATTGAAAAAACATGACATATATGTGAACATAACAAAAAAGTTGCACTTTTTATATGTCAGGGCCCTATGCTGCATTGCATTTGCAAAAGACCAAATTAGCCAAGAGTCTGTCAGTCATTTGTGCACGATGGGGGCGTAGTATGATGCCACCATGGCTGAAAACTCGCTCCACTGGAGCACTGGAGGCAGGCACTGCCAAGACTCTCATGGCCACTCGTAACAGTGAAGGAAGAGTCTTCATGTTCAATGCCCAGAACAAAAGGGGGGAGAGAGTTTTTTTGGGTTGGTGCACTACTTGTAAGTGTATCTTGTGTTTTTTATGTTGATTTAATTAAAAAAAGAATAAATATATATATATATATTTCTTGTGCGGCCCGATACCAATCGATCCACGGACCAGTACCGGGCCGCGGTCCGGTGGTTGGGGACCACTGAGGTAAACAACCAACAGTATGTCAGAAAGCTAGCTAAAACGGTACACATATTCATAATATAGTATACATTTTAACTGACCTTTATTTTACTATTTTTGTCTTTTTTTAGGTGGCTAAAATACGCGGTGCTGCTGACCGCCGTCTAACGTTACGTGTGATATATTGACTAACGTAACCCTGCTTAAAAAAAATCACTGAACAAAAAGTATGAATAAGGTAGTGAACTGCAACAGATTCCCGTGTTTGCAATAACGTTATAACGTTAGCAGTGAGTTTACAGCCTCACTGATTTAACTACACAGCAAATAAAAGTCACGTTACTTAGCCAATAAACGTTATCTTACATTCAAAACTTACCGTTCTTTGTGCAACTTCAAATGCCGGACGAAGTTGGAAGTTGTTGCCTCTCCATCAGTAATTTTCGAACCGCATGTGTTGCATACTGCAAACCGTTTTGTGTTGACCACCTCGTAATTTTTATACCCAAACAAAATTATTTTAGGTATCATTTTTTGTTCACTGGCGTGTGGTTTGGACATGTCTTCTTCGTTGGTTGTCCTGCAATTTGATTGGATGAATGCTGTGTGATGAAAACAAAGTAGATCTAATTTGATTGGCTGTTGTACTGACAGCACACCAGCTGACACACGCAACGCTGATAGACAAGTACACAATGAAAAATACGGAGCGCTCCCGAATAACTTTTTCATCTTTGGGTTTTGGGGAAAGTAGCAAGTCGTGTCAAGTCATGTCAATTCAAAAGGCTCAAGTCCAAGTGAAGTCACAAGTCATTGATGTTAAAGTCTAAGTCGAGTTGCAAGTCTTTTTACATTTTGTCAAGTCGAGTCTAAAGTCATCAAATTCATGACTCGAGTCTGACTCGAGTCCAAGTCATGTGACTCGAGTCCACACCTCTGTCCAGCACCCCCTCCAAAAGGGACAAGCGGTAGAAAAATGGATGGATGGAATAAAATGTGTATTCATATATTATATAAATATTAATGTATATAAAAAATAACAAACGTGTATCAAGCTTATGGCCCTTTACAGATATTTGTGTTTAATGTTTAATGGTATGCAAGATTTCTTTTTATAAATTCACTTGAGTAAAAAAAAAAAAAAAATAAGAATTGGACTTCAATCATTTTCCAGAGTTCAAATGTGAATTTAAAGTAATAAACAAGTGCCTCATTAATGGTTTAGGGCAGGGGTTGGCAACCAAAAATGTTGAAAGAGCCCTGTTGGACCAAAAATACAACAACAACAAAATCTGCCTGGAGCCACAAAATATTAAAAGCCTTATATAAGTGTTATAATGAAGGCAACATGTGATTTATTGTCTATATTAGCTATATTAGCGTACTATCAAAGTGACTGTGTCGCAGGCTGACGCAAATCTTCGTTGACATAAATGTTGAAATTTAATATTTATACTTTATACCCATTATTTACTTTTTACTTTTTAAATTTGATCTCAACTCTGTACACTGCTGCTGGCATTTTAATTTTAATTTTCCTGAGGGAACTCTCTTGAAGGAATCAATAAAGTACTATCTATCTATCTGTCATGTCTGTATTATCATGTTTTGTTTTAAGTCATGTTTTGTTTAGTTTCTGTCTTTTCACTCCCTTGTCTGGTCACCATAGCAACCATTAGTTTTCACCTGTCACGTCACGCACCTGTTTCACGTTTTGACTCACACACACCTGTCACCAATCATGTCACTGTTATTTAAGCATACCTTGTTCATCACTCGTCCTGCCTGCATTGTCATTATGTCACTCCGGTTCAGGTCTCGTTTTGACAAAAGTAAGTTTCCATGTCCATGTCCTAGTTTTTGTTTAAGATTAGCTTCACTTGCGTTTTAGGCACGCTTGCCTTTTTTTGTTGTTGTTGATTGTTGTTGTATTGTTTATGTTCGCGGTAGTGCATGATTTATGTTAAATAAATCCTAGCCTACCTTCACGCTGTTGTCCGTAGCCGTCTATCTTGCGTTGGAAGAACAACCCCGCAGCAAGCTGCGACCCCCACTTGACAGAATGCAGGCAGCATACGTTCTTCCGCAGACCGGCCACGAGGAGGTGATGGAGACGCACTGGCAAAAATGGAAGCCAGCCAGAAAGGCTTTTTCTCGCCAGCATAACGCGTTGTTTCCCCAAAATCTTCATCCGGACAACACGATTCCACAACCAGCCCATTCTTCCTTCCCGCCACAGAAGACCCGTGCTGATGACGTCATCCCGCCCACTGGTGATGACGTCAGAAACCAAGATTTTTTTTTTGAGTCTATTTACACCCTCTGTCAGCCGCCCACTATGGACTTTGTTTCAAAGAAAAATCCTTTTGAGAAAATTGTCTCTAAATTTAGATTTTTTCAGACACAGTCTAAAGTGGGGGTAGGGAATAGACATTTTGGACAATTTAGTGGGGAGGAGTCTACCCCCCTACACCCACCCCTAAAGAAGATGCCAGACCGCAGGGAGCGCGTCTGGTATCCGCTCCTTGAGGGGGGGGCTAGGGCTGGGAACTGCACTGGTGGGGTGACTCAGCTTCACCATGTCAAGCCACAGCCTCCCTCACGGCCGCCACCACCAGTCTTTTACCATGCCAAGCCGCAACCCCCAGCTAGACCACCTCCACCTGCACCAGTAGCTCCATGACACCAAGCTCCGGTACCAGTTCCACGACGCCAAGCTCCGGTACCAGCTCCACGACGCCAAGCTCCGGTACCAGCTCCACGACGCCAAGCTCCGGTACCAGCTCCACGACGCCAAGCTCCGGTACCAGCTCCACGACGCCAAGCTCCGGTACCAGCTCCACGACGCCTAGCTCCGGTACCAGATCCACGACGCCAAGCTCCGGTACCAGCTCCACGACGCCAAGCTCCGGGACCAGCTCCACGACGCCAAGCTCTGGTACCAGCTCAACAAGTCCAAGACCAAGACCCTCCACGCCAAGCCCAAGACCAAGACCCTCTACGCCAAGACCCTCCACGCCAAGTGCCGCCAGCCACAGCTCCACGACGCCAAGTGCCGCCAGCCGCAGCTCCACGACGCCAAGTGCCGCCAGTCGCAGCTCCACGACGCCAAGTGCCGCCAGTCGCAGCTCCACGACGCCAAGTGCAGCCAGTCGCAGCTCCACGACGCCAAGTGCCGCCAGTCGCAGCTCCACGACGCCAAGTGCCGCCAGTCGCAGCTCCACGACGCCAAGTGCCGCCAGTCGCAGCTCCACGACGCCAAGTGCCGCCAGTCGCAGCTCCACGACGCCAAGTGCCGCCAGTCGCAGCTCCACGACGCCAAGTGCCGCCAGTCGCAGCTTCACGACGCCAAGACCCGCCATGCCAAGACCAAGACCAAGACCCGCCATGCCAAGACCAAGACCAAGACCCGCCATGCCAAGACCAAGACCCGCCATGCCAAGACCAAGACCCGCCATGCCAAGACAAAGACCCGCCATGCCAAGACCAAGACCCGCCATGCCAAGACCAAGACCAAGACCCGCCATGCCAAGACCAAGACCCGCCATGCCAAGACCAAGACCAAGACCCGCCATGCCAAGACCAAGACCAAGACCCGCCATGCCAAGACCCACGCCAAGACCAAGACCTATACCAAGACCCACGCCGAGCTTCGCCGCCTGACGCGCCACGCCGAGCTTCGCCGCCTGACGCGCCACGCCGAGCTTCGCCGCCTGACTCACCACGCCAAGCCACGCCTGCCACGATGACGACGCGCCTGCCTCCTCGTCGGCCACGGATATGGCCGCTACCTGGTCGTCCGCCACGCCAAGTGCGCCCACCTCCCAGTCGGCCACGAATGTGGCCAATCCCTGGGCGTCCGCCTCGCCTGCTGCAGCGGCGTTCCACTCGCCGCCGCCACTTGACTTTGCCTCGGTGGATTAGGGGCCACTTGGGCTGGCGACCCACCGCCATGTCCCCCTCCCGCCCTCCCATGACTATTGATCTTTGTTTTTTCTTTCTTGGACATCTGGTATCTGTCCTTAAGGGAGGGGCTCTGTCATGTCTGTATTATCATGTTTTGTTTTAAGTCATGTTTTGTTTAGTTTCTGTCTTTTCACTCCCTTGTCTGGTCACCATAGCAACCATTAGTTTTCACCTGTCACGTCACGCACCTGTTTCACGTTTTGACTCACACACACCTGTCACCAATCATGTCACTGTTATTTAAGCATACCTTGTTCATCACTCGTCCTGCCTGCATTGTCATTATGTCACTCCGGTTCAGGTCTCGTTTTGACAAAAGTAAGTTTCCATGTCCATGTCCTAGTTTTTGTTTAAGTTTAGCTTCACTTGCGTTTTAGGCACGCTTGCCTTTTTTTGTTGTTGTTGATTGTTGTTGTATTGTTTATGTTCGCGGTAGTGCATGATTTATGTTAAATAAATCCTAGCCTACCTTCACGCTGTTGTCCGTAGCCGTCTATCTTGCGTTGGAAGAACAACCCCGCAGCAAGCTGCGACCCCCACTTGACACTATCTATCTACACATTATTACAACATTGAAAAACATTAGTAAAACTTAGGCTTCTCAGAGGGTGAGATGGCTCCTGGAAATTACTGAATAGCAATAGTCTTCTTCTAATGGATTTATTACAATATATGCAAGCTGGGTCACGTTTGCTGTGGTCTATAACGACACACAAACAACTATCAGAAATGCAGCTAATAAAACATACAGATAAAGTGTCATGAGACATGCTAATATAAATGAAATACACAGAGGACATAAGAAAAGGAAATTAAATGAGCTCAAATATACCTACAAACAAGACATAATGATGCAATATGTACATACAGCTAGTCTAAATAGCCTGTTAGCATTGATAAGCTTGCAGTCATGCACTGACCCAATAAACCTAATGAACACTCCACACAAGTCAATGACAAGTCAACAAAGCTCACGTTTGTGCATTCACGCCCAGCATAGAATATTTGGTGGACAAAATGAGACAAAGAAGGAGTGGCATAAAATGTGTCTTTCTGTGGCAGCGTCGGAGAAAGTTATACATGTAAACAAACTACGGTGAGTTCAACGACCGCCGAAATTAGTCGAACAAAACGGCGCTCAACAAAAACTCTCATAAGTGAAGAATGTTCTATATAAACAGTGGGATTTCTAACAATTAGGAAGGTTTGTGTCAAGTTTGTCCTCCTACAGAAACCATATTAAAACAATATATTTTTCCCCCATCTTTTTACATTGTCATACAATTTTGAAACCACTCCAGGGAGCCACTAGGGTGGCGCTAAAGAGCCGCAATGCGTCTCTAGAACCGTGAGTTGCCGACCCACAAATTCATGCATACTAAACAAAAAAAAGAGATATCAATAAGCACAAACATAAATATATTACCCACGGTGGAATAGCTAGCATTGAAATGTTAAATATACACACAGTGTTTTCTTGCATCTTGTATATTTTTATTAGTATGTTATTGCAGCCATTCCACTTACTTAGCGTGTGCAATATGTGTTTGCCTCCATCTGTTTCAACAGTATGGCTGTAGCTCGGAGCAAAGGGTCAAGCAGTGTGTGACGAGAGGAGGTGTCGGGTTATGACAAAGAATCATTCTGGGGGGGAGGTCAAGACGTGCTCGGGAGAAATAGAAGTCGCCCTCGGTGGTCACACGTGACACTTGTGGTGTGGCGGCGTGTCCTTCAAGGTGGAGGCAGCTAATGGTTTGTTTGGGATACAGCTAATGTTACAATTAACACCGGGCGGCTGGCCGCTCAAGGTCGGTCACGTGTTCACTGACAGTTTGAGCGTCATATGTTCGACTGCTGCATGTCTATCTGTGTGTGTGTGTGTGTGTGTGTGTGTGTGTCTGCGTGTTTATCAGGAGTTAGGAATCTGGAAAAAAAAAAGTACAGTAATATAATTAGTAGAGATGGGAATATTTGGGCACCTCACGATTCAATTTGATTCCGATTCTTGGGGTGAGGATTTAATTAAGAATCGATTCTTGATTCAACACGATTAACATTTGGTACAGATATGATAATAAAACCTTTTTAAAACAGGTTACAGGTTGCAAAAGCTCCTTGTGGCTGCTGACGTAGGACTTATATGCCTAAAAATCATATTTTTAAAAATGATAAGAAAATTGTGTGTACAAAAATCACAGAATGTGAATCAATCTAATACAAGAAAATAGAGCAACCCAACCAAATCCTAGCTTTAGAATACAGTACAACCGGAAAGTATTCACAGTGTTTCACATTTTCCACATTTTTATATGTTACAGCCTTATTTCAAAATGGATCATCCTTGAGATGTTCCAACAGCTGAATTGGAGTCCAACTGTGGTAAATTCAGTTTGTTGGACATGATTTGCTAAGGCACACACCTGTCTATATATAAGATCCCGCACACTTGACAGTGCGTGGCAAAGCACAAACTAAGCATAAAGTCGAAGGAATTGTCTGTAGACTTCCGAGACAGGATTGTCTCAAGGCACAAATCTGGGGGAGGGTACAGAAAAAAAATCTGCTGCCTTGAAGGTCTGAATGTGCACAGTAGCCTTCCGTGAATGGAAGAAGTTTGGAACGACCAAGACTCCTCCTAGAGCTGGGCCGCCGTCTAAACTGAACGATGGGGTGAGGAGGGCCTGAGGTCAGGGAGGTGACCAAGAACCCGGTGGTGACTCTGTCAGAGCTACAGCACTCCTTTGTGGAGAGAGGAGAACCTTCCAGAAGGACAACCATTTCTGCATCAATCCACCAATCAGGCCTGTATGGTACTGAAGCCAGAAGGAAGCCATTCTTTTGTAAAAGTTTGCCAAAATGCACCTGAAAGATTCTCTTATGAGAAACCAAATGATCTGGTCTGATTAGTGAACAGATTAAGTCAAAGATTGAACTATTTGGTGTGAATAACAGGCGTCATGTTTGTAGAGCTGAGAGACTAGTCGGGATGGAGAGAAAGATGAATGCAGCAATGTAGATTCCTCGATGAAAACCTGCTCCAGAGCGCTCCTGAACTAAAACTGAGGCAACAGTTCATCTTTCAGCACGACAACAACTCTAAGCACACAGGTAAGATATCAAAGGAACCCTGTATATGTACTGAAATGGTCCAGCCAGAGCCCAGACTTGAATTTGATTGAAGGTCTCTTGAGAGATCTGAAAATGGCTGTGCACCGATGCTTCTCATCCAACTCGATGGAGCTTGAGAGGTGCTGCAAAGAGAAATGGGCAAAACTGCTCAAAGATAGGTGTGCCAAGCTTTTGGCATTGTATTCCAAACGACTTGAGGCTGTAATTGCTGCCAAAGGTGCAGCAACAAAGTATTGAGCAAAAGTTGTAAATAAAATCCCACTAAATGTTAATAATTTCCCAGGCCAAGGACCACAAAACTGATGGAGAAAGGGAGCAGGGACCTCCTATGCATACATCCTGTAGAAAATCTTAATTTAAATTAAACTGGTCCTAAAGGTACCATGTTGTTGTGCAATACTCGGATATTCAAATACCAAAAACTAGCTAAAAACTAACAATATTATTTGCTAACTGGAATCTATCACTGCAAATCGCTAGCTTGCAACTAGAATGCTAATGGCTAGCTGGCAACTAGTGCTGCTAATTACTAGCTCGAAACTAGCACTACTAATCACTACCTGGAAACTAGCACTGATAATTGCTAGCTGGCAACTACAGTGCTAATCGCTAGATATTTTAAATGCTCACCAGAATATATTGACAGTATTATTTATTCAAATGTACAAGGTACATTGAGGGTACGGGGGTCATGCCAATGCCATTTATAAACTATGAATGTTTATTTGAGGACTTTTTAATTTGTAGAAACATTGTGAGGATTGTAAAACATGTTTAATCTACCAAAATTTTTATGACCAATTCTGCAGTACCTCTGCGGACCCTTTATGGTTCACGGACCCTCTGTTGAAGGCCTCTGCTTAAAGACTGTGATGAATACTTGTAGTTTGTGTTTGTGTGTGTGTGTCCAAATGGGGACCGGGGGCGGCCCTGGAAGTGTGACTACAGACTCACCAAAGACTAGCATATTCCTGTCGCATCCTCAGACAGACGGGGTGCGGCGATAATTAGTTGACCTGTTGCCGTCCACACAGCTGCGCTCACGGGGCTCACTGGCCGTGGACCCACTTTCAAAAGGTGCTGAAAGAGCCAGAAAATACAGACTCTCATGAACAGGTCTCCAACTTCTGGACGGACGACAAGTAGCTCATTGTTTGTGCATTGATTGTAGGTGAGAAGCAGCTGGTTACAAAACTATGTGGGCGCTTTGGGCTTAATCTGCATTCTTGGAATTTATACTTAACTGTTAAGGATGATAAAGCCCACAGATAAAACGACAGACATGCAACTTTTTATCCACACACTTTAGGACAATTGTGTGCGTCCAAAGAGATTGTTAAAATAGGCCCATGACCTTGGGGGTAGATTTAAAGACATGAAGCACTGGCTATCAGAGGTCTCCGTAGAGATAACACACACTTACACACACGTATGCACACACACACTCACACCGTGAGTGGGACTGAGAAATCCCTCATCTTGTACCTGGTTCAAGGTCCGCTGCAGGTGATGACAGTTGATGGGGTGGGGGGGATCTCATGTGAATAGAGTGAGTCAAGTAAAGTAGATAAAAACAAGGTCTGCCAAACCAGTGGAGCACAGTGGCATGGCTGGAGTTGCCTGGGGCAAGTCAAGTATTTGTGACCCCTAACTCGGGAACTAGTATTGCAGTATATGCCGCAACTATTTATAGTTAGAAATTACAATCAGTCTTGTTGATACAAGCTGATATCCTATCTTTCTTTTTGTCCGTTCAATCACGTAGAATGTAAAATTCTTACAGGACCCATAGCATTCAGAAGTTTTTTTAATGTATTTGTTGCTCCTGAAAAATAATATGGCTGTCATTTCCCAGAATTAATTCCATCCATCCATCTTCTTCCGCCTATCCGAGGTCAGGTCGCGGGGGCAGCAGCCTAAGCAGGGAAGCCCAGACTTTCCTCTCCCCAGCCACTTCGTCCAGCTCTTCCCGGGGGATCCCGAGGCGTTCCCAGGCCAGCCGGGAGACATAGTCTTCCCAATGTGTCCCGGGTCTTCCCCGTGGCCTCCTACCGGTTGGACGTGCCCTAAACACCTCCCGAGGAAGGCGTTCGGCTGGCATCCTGACCAGATGCCCGAACCACCTCATCTGGCTCCTCTTGATGTGGAGGAGCAGTGGCTTTACTTTGAGCTCCCCCCGGATGCAAGAGCTTCTCACCCTATCTCTAAGGGAGAGCCACGCCACCCGGCGGAGGAAACTCATTTCGGCCGCCTGTCCTCGTGATCTTGTCCTTTCGATCATAACCCAAAGCTCATGACCATACGTGAGGATGGGAACGTAGATCAACCGGTAAATTGAGACCTTTGCCTTCCGGCTCAGCTCCTTCTTCACCACAACGGATCGATACAGTGTCCGCATTACTGAAGATGCCGCACCGATCCGCCTGTTGATCTCACGATCCACTTTTCCCTCACTCGTGATCAAGACTCCTAGGTACTTGAACTCCTCCACTTGGGGCAGGGTCTCCTCCCCAACCCGGAGATGGCACTCCACCCTTTTCCGGGCGAGAACCATTGAGAGGGGCCAGAATTAATTAGTTTTTGAGAAATTGGTCAGTAAATAAACCTCCTTTTCAATCGCCATACTGGATATGATGCCACGTCTTGGTGTGACGTCATCTACAGCAGTGTTTTTCAACCACTGTGCCGCGGCACACTAGTGTGTCATAAAAATACAGTCTGGTGTGCCATGGAAGATTATCTAATTTCACCTATTTGGGTTAAAAATATTTTTTGCAAACCAAAAATTATAGTCTGCAAATTATGTGTTGTTGTTGAGTGTCGGTGCTGTTTAGAGCTCAGCAGAGTAACCATGTAATACTCTTCCATACCAGTAGGTGGCAGCCGGTAGCTAAATGCTTTGTAGATGTCGGAAACAACGGGAGGCAGCGTGCAGTTAAAAAGGTGTCTAATACTTTAACCAAAAATAAATAAAAGGTGACTGCCCCTAAGAAAAGGCATTGAAGCTTAGGGAAGGCTATGCAGAACGAAACTAAAACTACAAAGTAAACAACAACAGAATGCTGGATGACAGCAAAGACTTACTGTGGAGCTGAGACGGCGTCCACAAAGTACATCCGAACATGACATGACAATCAACAATGTCCCCACAAAGAAGGATAAAAACAACTGAAATATTCTTGATTGCTAAAACAAAGTCGATGCGGGAAATATCGCTCAAAGGAAGGCATGAAACTGCTACAGGAAAATACCAAAAAAAGAGAAAAAGACACTAAAACAGGAGCGTCAGACAAGAACTAAAACACTACACACAGGAAAACAGCAAAAAAAAAACTCAAAATAAGTCACAACGTGATGTGACAGGTCCTGACAGTACACCTACTTTGATACAAGAGCTATAGTGATGCATGGTAGGTTAGGGTTTAAAGTCATATTCAACAATTGCGACGACTTTTTACTGTTAACTGAGTTTTTTTGTTTTTTTTATGATTTCTGCTGGTGGTGTGCCTCTGGATTTTTTCAACGCAAAAAATGTGCCTTGGCTCAAAAAAGGTTGAAAATGACTGATCTACAGCACTGGAGCCCATTTCCCCGTGTAGACAGTGTGGATAAAGGCATGCAAAACTATTATTTATATCATTTAATTTTGTTGATGCATCTTTGACAGCATTATGAGCAAAAAATAAATATGAAAGAATCGCCTTTTCGACCTCCCTGCTCTTTCATCTTCTTTTCCATAGACACCATAGCCTGTGTTTCCTCATGCTCTTTCAGCATATCCTCACGCATCTTGATGAAAACATCAGTAGAAGAGGGTGCAAAAAAATGATGCGGCATGTATCAGCTCTGTGCTATTTTTGAGGGGTTATATCCTGATTTTTTTCTACATTTAAAATACTTTATTGTGGTCTACATAACATAAATGGTAGTTATTTTGTAAAAAATGTGCATTGATTTTGTTTTACAGACCTATTTTAAAGTCATTATTATTCTCCCTTTTAAAATGGTTTGTTTAGAGCAGCAGAGTTGCTAGATGCAAATTAACCTCTCCTCACCACCTCGGTCTTCTTAGACTTAGACTTAGACATCCTTTTATTGTCATTCAAATTTGAACTTTACAGTACAGATAGGAACGGAAGTGTGTTGCATTAGCTCGTTGTAGTGCAGGATAAAAGAGCAATAAGGTGCAGATATAAATAAATAGATTACTGTACAGATAAATACATTGCACTTTTTCATAGTCGTACCATGGGCATTTTGTTGTTTGGACTACAAATGCTCAAATATTAAA
This sequence comes from Nerophis lumbriciformis, assembly GCF_033978685.3. Taxonomy (NCBI): domain Eukaryota; kingdom Metazoa; phylum Chordata; class Actinopteri; order Syngnathiformes; family Syngnathidae; genus Nerophis; species Nerophis lumbriciformis. Next base: position 24,141,294 of record NC_084554.2, on the reverse strand, counting down.
TACAATGGCAGACTCACACAAATATCTTTGGGTAAGCCTTTACCATATATAGAGACTTTTGCAGATGTCACAGGTCTGAAAGACGTCACATGGCGGAAAAATTCCAAACGGAACGTTTGGAGGAAGTAGAAAGGAAGGCAATATTGTTTTATAAATACTGTATCTCTCCACGGTTTGATTTCACATTTTCAGGACCAATGCAGATCACAAATACACATAAGCAGGTACTATCAGGTTAGAAAAGTTGGTTTTGCATAATAGGGCCCCTTTGACGTCTTGTATGTCCTTCGTGTTCTTTGAAATAAACTCAAACCATAAACCATTAAGTTTCCCTAATTTTTTATATACCAAAATGACACTGCGGATGCACGCCACGGTACTGCGCTCTTTCGTACAGTGCATCTGGAAGGTATTCACAGCATTTCGATTTTTCCACATTTTGTTATGTTACAGCCTTACTCCAAAATTGATTTAATACATTTTTCCTTTTATACTCAATAGAAAATACCTCATAATGACAATGTAAAAGTTTTTTATTTTTATTTTGCAAATTTATTAAAACTAAAAAACTGAAAAAACTTTGCGCAATACTTTGTTGATGCACCTTTGGTAACAATTATAGCCTTAAGTCTTTTTGAATACGATGCCACAAGCTTGGCATGCCTATCTTTGGCCAGTTTCGCCCATTTCTCTTTGCAGCACCTCTCAAGCTCCATCAGGTTGACCCCTTCTTTAGTTGTATTAACTTGCAACAATGCATCTGGCAGACATATTTGATCATTTATTCAACGTCTGTGTGCAAATAACATGATTCGGGATGAAGTTGTTATCAAAACACATACTACCCACTATAAAGTTACCTTCAGTCTTCTGTGGGCGACTGCAGCAGCTCGATGTAGGCCCGCCCACATTTTGGAGCTAAAAGTGAGTGTTTCAAAACGTGCTGAAATCAGTTAGAAAACAGGCCTAAAATCACTGCTGTGTCTAATTTGTGGGGAATTTTACCTGTAGACCTTAATTTTTGGTTCAATAAGTGCTAATGTTGTCAGCATTATTGGAGCTCTTTAAGAAAAAAATCAATGCATGTTGCACTCCAGGAGACCGATCTTCTCCTTGGATATACTCTAGAGTAGTCAGTGTGCAGCTTTTACACGAGTACAGATTCAATATACTCACAGCCAATATTACCAATATTGTGCAAATATTTGTTAAACAAACAAGTGCCAGGAGAATTGTGTCTTACCTACAGTGACACTTGGTAGGGGGGCTGCATGAGTGCTGTCGGAACTGAGCGAGCAGCAGAAGGAAACATAAATTCCAACATGTAATGTGACATTCTAAATAAGATTATTATACCCTCTGTTGGCGAACAGGCTGTTGTGAGCTGTATAGATAATAATAACGGTGTTGCTTTATTTTCAGTGAATTGTAAATTCACACTGCTTTCCAATATGTACACTGACTACTCCAAGTTATTGCCAAGTTGTATGTACATTGTATTTTACCTTTGAGAACATTTAATAAAATAGCTGCTCAAATTGTGGGGGCGTTTTTACTTTAATTCCTCATACTAAAAGCACTATGTTTAATCTTTTTTGAAAACATACAAAAAAAGATGGAAGAAGCACTGAATTTTCTTTTTGATACACTGTATATCATTAAGATTAATTTTCCTGGATAAGAGTCAAAGTCACTTTGATCATAGCACTTGCCAACCGCCTCTTGAGCTGTTATCAGCCATGTTGGGGTAGTCAAAAGGACAATGTAGTCTAACTTGCTTGTGATCATTTTAAAAATAAGGAAAATATTTCTGTATGACTACAATTTCTGCAAGGAAAGTAAAGTCTTTTACAAAGCACCAATAACTGGGACATCTCACGGTCGATTAAATACATAATAAATGTCAATGTTTGTTTTTATTCCATGTTAATGTCTTCCAGCACATTTCCTACTTTGAGGACTTATACCTGTACCTGTACCTATCCCGTAACCCCAGAGGGACGTTGGGACACCACAGGCGATCTGTTGACCAGCTCTCTCCATCCCTCACTGTCCTCAGCAGCTCTCATTGCCTCAGTGAGTTTCAAGTGAGTCCATTCTCCGATGTAATCTTCCCATCTTTTCTTTTGTCTCCCTCGTCTCCTGCCACCTTGTACGGTGCCTTGCAGGATGGTTTTTGCAAGGCCTGAGGATCTGGTAATGTGTCCGTACCACCTCAGTTTCCGCTTTATGAACGTGGTGAGCAGGTCATCATGTGGGCCGATGGCTTGGCTGATCTTTTGCCAGACTTCTTCGTTTGTGACATGTTGGGTGTAGGAGATACCCATGAGTCTTCTGTATCATCTCATCTCCATGCTCTGAATTACCTTCTGCAGCTCTGCTGTAAGGGTCCATATTTCACAGGCGTAAAGGAAGATCGACATTACAAGTGAGCGCTGTAATCTTACCTTTGATGCCAGACTGATGTTTGTGTCTTTCCATATGGGCTTGAGTTTTGCCAGGGCAGTAGTTGTTTGAGCACTTCTGGCAAGGACTTCCCGTTTGGATCCTTCATCGGACACGATTGCTCCGAGGTACTTGAAGCTCGACACCGTGTCCGGTGCCTGTCCATTGACTTTGATGTCTGAGCGGATGCCATTGTTGTTGTTGGTCATCATTTTGTTTTTTTCAGCATGGATTTCCATTCCATAGGCTCGGGAGGTGGTATCAAGCATTTCAACTAGACTGGCAAGTTCTCTTTCTTCTCCAGCTAGCCCATCGATATAATCTGCAAAACAGAGGTTGGTGATTGGTCTGCCTCCAATGCTGACAGTTGCTTCATGATCTGCCAGGGCATCAGTCATAATACGCTCCAAAAAGATGTTGAAGAGAATAGGAGAGAGAAAGCATCCTTGGCGCACTCCAATTGTTGTCCTGAACAAGTCTCCGATAGCTCCGTTGTAGAGAACTGCGCTGGTAGATTTATTGTACATATGTTGAATGATTCTGACAAGGTTAGGACTGATGTTATATTCCCTCATGGTTGCCCACAGTGCAGCATGCTATTCCCGGTCAAAGGCTTTCTTGAAGTCTACGAACACATGGTAAAGATGTTGTTGATGCTACAGGTATCTCTCACAAATGATTCTTAAGTTGAAAATCTGTTTTGTGGTGCTCCGCCCTGCTCTAAATCCAGCCTGTTCTTCAGCTATGATCAGTTCAGCTTGGGGTTTTAACCTATTTAGTATTATGTTCAGTAGGACTTTGCTGGGATGGCTAATAAGACTGATGGTGCGGTAGTTTTAGCACAGTTGGAGATTGCCTTTTTTCAGAAGTGTGATGATAAGTGACTGGGTCCATGACGTAGACCACTCACTACTCTGCCAGATTTTGTTGCACAGAAAGGTGAGGGTGTCGATCATGGCTTCTCCCCCTGCTTGTGCGAGATCAGCTTTGACGTTGTCCGCTCCGGCTGATTTTCCTTTTTTCAGTGCTTGGACTGCTGCCTCAACTTCTTCACAGAGGATGAGGAGTGTATCTTCATTCTCTGTGGATTGAGGATATGTCAGGATTGTTGGATCTCCACTTACCGTGGGGTTGCAGAGCTCAGAGACGTATTCTGTCCACCTGTCTAGGATCTTCTGTTCTTCCGCTAGGTATTCACCGGTCTTGCTCTGGATTGCAGAGACTCTGGTTTGTGTTGTTCTTGTTAACTACTTAACAGTTTGATATGCCTTCTTGGTGTTGTTGGCATTCAGGTTGTTCTCTATTTCTTGGCACAATCCAGTTCTGTTTTGCTGACTGCATGCCTTTTTGATGCGCTTATTGATTACTCTATAAGCATCAGATCCTTCAGGTGAGTTCTTACTTTTCTTCAGGGCTCTCCGCTTGTCACACAAGTCTAGCAGTCCATTAGTGACCCAAGGTTTCTTCTTTGGGCGGAGTTTTCCAAGGATCTCAGTGGCTGTTTCGGTTACGACTTTGTTCAACGTGGTGGTCACGCTATTCACATCAATTTCTTCTGCACCTAAGATGAGCAGTGGTGCACACCTCCCTTCGATCATTGCCTTGAAGACTTCTGCCACCTCAGGGTCTCGCAGTTTGTCCAGATCAAACTTCATTTTAGTGCATCTGGAGGTTTTGATCTTCTTCAAGCGTAGGCGAAAGGACATCAGGACGAGGTCATGGTCACTCCCAATGTCTGCTTTTGGAAAGCTGCACGTCCTGCCAGTATTGACGCTTGAGCGAAAGCGCTTCTTGACCAAGATGTAATCGATCTGGTTGTGACACTCTCCACCCGGGCTGTGCCAGGTCCATCGCCTTATGGGGGCCAAGTGTGTTCACCAGCAACAGGTTGTTGTAACTGGCAAACTCCAAGAGACATAGGCCTCTGTCGTTGGTCTCGCTGTTGCTGTATGGACCACGTGTCTTTCCAGTTGTAAGCGTCCTCTCCAACCTTTGCATTCCAGTCTCCTTGTACAATAATGATGTCCTTCTTTGGAGTTTGATCTAGGACTGCTTGTACTTGATTGTAAAAATCCTCCACCTCACTGTTCTCATACGTGGATGTTGGGGCATAGACCTGAATGATGGTGATGTTAAATGGGGTTGCTCTCAATCGAATGGTAATGAGTCTGCTTGAGACTGGCTGGAAGCCCATGACTGTGTTTGTAATGTCTTTGTGAACAAGGAAACCAACCGGTTTGGGTAAAGCAGTAGTTGTCATCATGTGGTGTGTCTTAGGCAATTTAAACCTGGCGGTGCCCATCCCTCTCCAGGTTGGATGCAGTCTAATGTCGTACCCAGGACACTGAAGACTTATGTTTATGTATAAATGTTGTATTTGTGTTCTATGTGATCTGGAAATAGAACTGCAACAATTGTTTGATTAAATTGATTAGAAAAAAAGCTTCAATCTATAGTCTACTGCTTTATTAATTGTTTAATGAATGCAACTAATTAACATTGATTAATCTGCACCGCATGGAGAAAACTGTTGTTTATTTCAACTATTTCTCTTAAAATATGTATTGATGCTACACAGTGTGTTTATGTGATTACTTGATTAATCAAACAAACTAATGGATTACTAAATTAATTGATAGCTGCAGCCCTATCTGGAAGTAATTGGTGGCTGTTGCTCAGTACATGTAGCTGCTGTTTTTTTTAAAAAGGCAATTAAATTGAAAAACATTTAAATGTAAAAATATTGATACTATTAATAATAATAATAAAATGATTAAGATACATACATTTTTATTCAACATCAGTGTTATTTAACCATAGGGCTCATTGTTGGGCCGCGAGTCCCTGCAAAAAATATAGCTTTTCTCACCGCAGCAGTACTCAGTTGTAATACACTTTTCCGCCACTTGTTGCAGTAATGAGAATATCAGACAAGAAGTCTGGAGCTAAAGTAAAGAGTAGTTTCTTAAGTGCAAAAAGTATGACTTCAGTCGTGAAGCTGTATTTTTATTTGCACTTTAATTTTATTAACAGTTTAGTTAAGATACATTCACTATTTCATTTATTATTAATTTAGTTCATATTTGTTCATTTCAGCACTGTGTAATTGTATGTACATCAATTTGTTCTCACTTTTTCAGTCTCTTCTTTTGCAGCATATTTTATTAGTATTTATTTTGTAATCAGCCTGACCTATGTCTTAATAATATTGTTTGTGATTAACACATGGTTTCATATCATTTGGCAAAGTAGTAAACTGTGAGTAGGTTGGTTATAATTATTGAATATGACCAAAATCAAAAGTAAGATTACTAAATCAGTGTTCAAATTTGAGTTGGCAAACAGGGTGCTGTTTTGTTTGATCACCCGTTTTACTGCCGTGTGACAGGCAACGTTTGGAAATAATTAAGGTATGTAAATAAACATTTGCAAAACATTTTGTATCGGTATATACTGTATCTGCGATTCATGGTCCGGTGTGGCTAACATATGTACAAAATGTTATTTCTTCTAAAATTTGGTGGTTGCGGCTTAAATACAGCTGCGCTCTATAGCATGAAAGGTACGGCGACATCATCTTATTAAATGTGTGCATTACATGGCCATCCTTCAAAGACTAAATACATGTAGTAGCGCAGCAGCTTCAATCTTGATGAACTGTATGGTCCCCGTTTTGTGTGTGTGTGTGTGTGTGTGTGTGTGTGTGTGTGTGTGTGTGTGTGTGTGTGTGTGTGTGTGTGTGTGTGTGTGTGAGTGTGTGTGTGTGTGTGTGTGTGTGTGTGTACATGTTTGCACTTGTATTTGAATGTCACTATATGTCAGGGCCTGTGAGAAGGACGGGGTGAAGGT
>NC_084554.2:24102500-24130000 GCF_033978685.3 Nerophis lumbriciformis | reverse complement strand
GGGGATGATGGAGTGTGAGGGAAAAGTGTGGCGGAAAGAGGGGAGAAGGAAGCAAGTGGGAAATTGAAGGCCAAAGCGGCGTGGGTTGTCACAGCCGCACGGCGAATCTCAATCCATCAATAAATGTTGCATTTGGATAGAAAAGATGTCCCTGCTGAAACGGGCCTTAATGGCCACTGTGTCATTTTGACCACTCCCCTCAGACGGAAGAGAAAAATGGTCGCCGCTACACAAAAGATTGACTAAGATTACATCTGTGATAATCATATTCGTAAATAGCACATCCTCTTTTCTGCATTAACATTAATTTGCATCAGAGCCTGCCATTTAATATATTTTTAACAAAGCTGGCCACGTTTTGATTATCATACAAACTGAGCATGCTCAGTCACCTGTGTGCCATAAAATGCACCGCCGCTCCTCTTGTCTTTACAACAGATGCTGCAGACACGTTGTCTTAACCCGCGCGCGCACAAAGCTCATTAAACTGGCATGCAAATAGCGATTGTGTTGTGTCGGAAAAAAATAAGGCAGGGAGGGGCATGTCCGCGTAAAATGTAAGCACTCCGATAGGGGTCTTTGTGCCAGGCAAAATGGGAGTGCGTTTCTCCGCCAAGAGGGGGGGCTCCTCTGTGGATGGAGTGAGGAGAGGCAGACATCTGCAATCTGCCAACGCCCCAGGTTGAAGTCTGTCCTTCTCTGCGCCCTCGTCCCCAATGAGCTGTTCCTGGTCTAACACTTTGCTCACACTGCAAATGAATGCACAACACTGTTGACAGCGGAAGTGTCAAAAGTGCGGCCCGCGGGTAATTTTTTTATTTTAATTTTATTTTTTTTAAATGTATTTATTTATTTTTTTATTTTTTTCTACCACCTCATAAATAGAGATGAGCAAAAAATAAACTGCAAAATCATTGGAAAAAATAGACTAATGCATGGTAAAAAGCTGAATGTTGATACCAACAATAAAAAATAGCACAAAGCTTTGTCTCAAAAAATATGAATGTATAGCACCAACTTCTGGGCACCCATTTTTATAGACTCCTAAAGGAACCCCTTCCCCTTCCACTTTCCTATACATTAGTGCTGTCGTTAAATCGTCATTGAGGTTTTTTTCTTATATATATATATATATATATATATATATATATATATATATATATATATATATATATATATATATATATATATATATATATATATATATTTATTTATATATATATATATATATATATATATATATATATATATATATATATGTATATATATATATATATATATATATATATATATATGTATATATATATATATATATATATATATATATATATATATATATATATATATATATATATATATATATATATATATTTTTTTTTTTTTCCTCATTTGAGTGCTTTCGCCTGCCGTCTGGCGTTCAAAGCTAAATATAATCTTTCTATCTGTGTGCTTCTAACTGTTTTACAGCTTTCTTTATTCCTTCTCCAACACATTTAGGAGTCTTATGAAAACTTACAAAGCACCCACTCTCTCTGTTTCACCGCTTCACTTTCAGCTAGCTAGCTGCAAGGCTTGCTAAACTAAGCCAATCCTGGTCCGAAGCTACTGCGCGCCGAAGACAGGAAGGACTTGTCTCGGTGAAACAAACAACCAAGTTGCTTAGCTAGCGAAGTTAAGCTAGTCCCGGTCCGAAGCGACTGTGCGCCGAAGACAGGAAGGACTTGTATCTGTGAAACAAGCAACCAAGTTGCTAAGCTAGCGAAGTTAAACTAGTCCCGGTCTGAAGTTACTGCGCTCCGAAGAACGCAAAAACTTGACTCTGTGAAAGATACAACCTGGTGGCTAAGCTAGCGAAGCTAAGCTAGTCCTGGTCACAAGCTAGTGCGCTCCGAAGACAAGAAGAAGTCGACTTGGTGAAAGAACTGTGAGAGGCAAAGATGAGAGGTATAGCAGATTAGTCTCGCTTAAGAAGTGGCTGGCTAGTTTTTGTAGATAACAGGGACTAACGTTTGATAATTGGCCCTCTTTCTGGGGCAAACCGGGCTTGCTGACTGACCCTAACTGGGAAGGCGCCATCACCTAAATGAGACGTTCCTTAAGGCAACCCTTCAAGTCCTCTCCTTTTTGACAGTTACAATTGTTTTCGTAATGTGATTTATGTAAGTAATGTGTTGCAGTAGCTTTTTTACTTCAGAAGCAGTCAGTGGTCATTTGTTCAACTTAAATTATACTAGTGGTGTTCCTCAAGGTTCCATTGTAGGTCATCTCTTTTACATCATTTGGGCTATTCAACCGGTTCCCTGCAAGTTCAGTTAAAAAAAGCTCATATTTTTGCAGCAGATTCTTACACTCAAGAGCTTTCATAGAGATGATCTCTGACTAACTTTTTTGCAAAAGGTCCTTAAAAACAGCAGAGTGCTCCTGTAACTCTGACAAAATAAATAGACCAAAATCAAATGTCTACTATAGAGGAAATTGATTCTTCGGAATATACAAAATAAGACTAATAGTGAAGGGAGAAATCCGGCCACCTGGTCTTTTGCTTTCTGTAAAATGTGGCCCCCGAAATAATTTAGTTTAATAAATGTTGGCCACACACACACACACACACACACACAGCGGTAACTAATGTTAGCTAGCCAAATCGAAGCACAAAGTATGCGCTTCGTACAGGCGCAGTTACGTCATTAAAGCTGTAAGAGGGCGGGATATAACACACATTGTGTGGAGTTTGCATGTTCTCCCCGTGACTGCGTGGGTTCCCTCCGGGTACTGCGGCTTCCTCCCACCTCCAAAGACATGCACCTGGGGTTGATTGGCAACACTAAATTGTGTGTGAATGTGAGTGTGAATGTTGTCTGTCTATCTGTGTTGGCCCTGCGATGAGGTGGCGACTTGTCCAGGGTGTACCCCGCCTACCGCCCGAATGCAGCTGAGATAGGCTCCAGCACCCCCCCCCCCGCCCCCCCGACCCCGAAAGGGACAAGCGCTAGAAAATGGATGGGATGGATGGAAAGTTAGTGCCCTCCAGGCATCAGTGCAAACAGCCCCTTTTCCCAGATTCTTACCAAAACATTCCACTTCTCATGCAGCACCCTTCCTGTCCTACAATTGATCTACATCAGGGGTGTCCAAACTTTTTCCACTGAGGGCCGCACACTGAAAAATCAAAGCAAGCGGGGGCCATTTTGATATTTTTTATTTTAAAAACCAATGCAATATATGTATAAAAAATATACATTTAGGCCTCCGTTCAGACTTGATCCGGGGACCCCAAAGGATTTTGGTCAAAAAAATATTTAAAATGTGTCATTATTTTGTATTATTATTATTCAAGGTTTAAATCTCTAGATCAACATTAGTTCTATCTGTCAATATAAAACATTTTAAAGATTTAAGTTGTATGCCCTTTTTGTCAAAGAAAACCTTTTTTTATGGAAAAAACACAAAATATGCAATATTTTCAGTGGAATATTTGAGATTATATAATAATTGGTGCCTTAAAAAGGTAAACAACTCATTACACATTGATTTTATTAATTCATTATTATTTTTTGAGCAATGACATTTAAAAAAAAAGTCCCACTAAAATCATTGGGGATCCAAAAGCATCCTGCTCAGTAAAGTTTAAAAAAATAAATCATGTTTTTTTTTTTTACTTTGAACACAATAGTCTCAAAATCAACATCAGATCTATCTGTCAATTATAAGTTTTATTGTTGTTTATGTTGTTCATTTTAGGCCCTTCTTTAAAAAACAAAACAAAAAAACCCTTTGTTTTTTAAATGGGAAACACAAAATATGCAACACTTTCCCCAAAAAATATCTCAAAGTGGAATATTCAATGTGACGTAATTGGAGCCTTGAATAGGTCAATAATTCATAATGACGTTGATTTAGATTCATTATTATTTTTTTAAAGAAAGAAACAGCCTGCATGGCAGCTTTGTGTTATTAGGGTCAATATTGCAAAATATTTTTGTTACATTTCACCTGTTTGCTATTTTATACCACTGTTTATGTTTTAAAATGTTTTTAATCGTATTTTTAGTATGTGCCGTGGGGCTGTTAAAAAATAACTTGCGGGCCGCAAATGGCCCCCGGGCCGCATTTTGGACACCCCTGATCTACATGCTATATGTCCAATGGCTATGAAATAGAATAGTATTCGAGACTACGTAGAGAGATGACAAAACATACACATGGTCCATCATATCCAATGCCTTGTTACAATGTGCTGTGACCCAGACTCTGCTCGCCCTCACATGACGTCGGCCATGTTTCAAGGTGTATTGAACATATCCGCTTTAGTGAGCTGTGCACTAGAGCGCAGCAAATCGGCACTGCAGGATCTCCCCACTAACTGGTAAGCAGGCAGGCGTGTTTGAAGAAATGTTAGCAGGAAATGCAATATACAGGTTAGGCGGTCACCGGACGAACAGGTGGCTCACCCACTGCATCCTTTTTTTTTTCCCCCGGAGAGAGAAAATATATATTATTTTCTGAGCTGCTGAGCCCTGAGGTGGCGCGATCAAAAAGAGGCGGGACTTTGATGTTTTAACCCCTATCGGTTTAGGAGGATAGAAACGGCAAACCAGATGGTACCTGTTGCATGCTGGGAGCAGCCAGTGTTATGGGTCCCACCTGTGGTTTTAATTACAGCGCGTGTAGAGGGGCTGCAGTGGAGCGGAAGAGGGAAGCAGGGGTGACCCTCGCTGCTGGATGGAGGCGGTAGCATGGACCCCATGCCTTTTTTTGGCCTTTTCAGCATGTTACTCCCATATTGACATACATACTTACAGAGATAGAGGAAGGGTCTGTTAAGATGCCGTCTACCTTTCCCAATTACTTGCGCTCCAGCTGTCTTGTTTTCAGAGCGCCCCATGATGTCATCTACATTCCCCTCACACGTCCGTACTGTATATATATTTATCTATTTTCTCTTCTTGCCGGTGTTATTTGTGTACTGCTCTGCAAGGCGCTGCAGCTCCTCTGCATAAATGAACTCCAATCTGATTAAACAGAGGGGGGAAAAAGGGGGTTGCTTACTAATTCTGGCCTCTCCCAGCACACTACACCCCACACTGGGAACCCTGGGGGCCAGCCATCCCCATCCTCATCTCCCCCCACCCTTCTCTTTGCCATCACTTCTCATCTTCTAGCCTTCCCTTGACATTTCGGCACCTTCCGTCATCTAAGACGTCCCGCTGAGTGTTGAGGTGCTTCATTCGAAGCCTCAGCACCCACTTATGTATTCTTAAAGAAGCTGTACACATTAAGTGCAACCTCCAATCCGTCAAAGTAATGCATGTTTTTGTTTTTTAGCAGGACACTACTTTGTTCAGAGAATGACGTAAGGCTGCTAAAATCTCTGCATTATAATAACAATATCACTCATATTTAAATTTAAAGGTCACAACATGTATATAGAATATTGTTGGCGGTTCCTAGATGTTTTTTAGAAGGTATACTGGGTGCAATAAATAATAAAATGAAATATTATCATTATTATTTATATAGCTCATTTAAAAGGCACTCCAAAGGCGCTTACACAATAATCAAAATAAAACATGATCATAAAAGCACATAAGTTAAAGTTAAAGTACAACTGATAGTCACACACACACCAGGTGTGGTGAAATTACCCTCTGCATTCGACCCATCCCCTTGTTCCACCCCCTGGGAGGTGAGAGGAGCAGTGAGCAGCAGCGGTGGCCACGCTCGGGAATTATTTTGGTGATTTAACCCTCAATTCCAACCCTTGATGCTGAGTCTCAAGCAGGGAGGTAATGGGTCCCATTTTCATAGTCTTTTGTATGACTCGGTCGGGAATTGAACTCACGACCTACCGATCACCCACAAGGCCACTGAGCAGGCTAGCATACAGTACAATAATAAAACAACCAGTGAAAATCAACATAACAATGGGCAAAATTTAAAATAACTGTGTTTTGAGATGGTGTGTCCAGTTCTAAAAGCAGTTTTGTAAAGGTGGGTTTTTAATAGTCTTTTGAACATTGTGGGATTATGACAAGAACGGATGGAAAGGGGGAGAGAGTTCCAGAGGGTGGGGGCAGCGATGGAGAAGGCACGGTCCCCCCAGGTTCGGTGCTGGGTTCTTCGAGGACGGGACAACAGATGATTGTTGGTGGAACGCAGGTTTTTAACAGGAATGTGAGGGGTGAGGAAGTCAGAGAGGTAGAACGGGGGGCCCAAGTTGTGGAGGGCTTTATCGATCAGGAGAAGGATTTTGAACTGGATGCTCTCCGGGATAGGTAGCTAGTGAAGTTCCTGTAGGACAGGGGTGATGTGGTCATAGCGACGGGAGCAAGTGCAGCCGAGTTTTGGAAGAGTTGAAGTTTATGGAGGACTTTTGAAGATCAACCATAAAGGATGCTGTTGCAGTAATTCCAGTCTGGAGATGATGAATGCATGAATGAGTGTTTCAGCGGAAGAGAAAGACAGGAGGGGTCGTAGACGGATAATATTCCTGAGGTGGAGGTAGGCTGTTTTATTGATGTGATCTTCAAATGAAATGTTATTGACCAAGATGAGACCAAGGCTTCGGATGTGAATGGAGGGGGACAGGGTGAGTTGGTTTTTGACACAAGTGGAGTTTTGGGATTTATTTAGAAGATTAACTATATCAGATTGGGTCATTGGTAGGAAATGTGTCAGGTCCTTTCTACATTAAGGTTATTAAGGTTATCCAGGGTAAATCCCACCTAACCTTATCCGTGTCCACACACATACAATGGTCGTTTAAGACACCCTCACCCCCTCTGTCCATCGGCGCAACGCAACCTAGTACGCATGCGTGAAAAAAATGCATGCGTCATAGTCACCTCTGACCTGTAAGTGTATCCTTACCCTGTGTTTCAATGTAGACTATTGCCACATTTCTTGTAACAGTAAACCTTTCTTGCCTCACCATCAGCAGCTGTCAGACTAGTGTAGTGAATCACACCTGAGCCATCATATATGAATCATATCTTTAATGGACGTGTGAAAGTAAACAATGTAATAAAGAACATTTTACAACAATCATAGATATCTGTTCAGGACACTGTGCTTGTAGGCTGAAATTGGCGGTCGTACTTGACGGTCGCAACCACTTCATGGCTTCACAATAGTTATGGAGTACAAAACTAGACGTTGAGTAATCGCTCGACATACATCGCGGACAATAACTGATAGTCTGCTTTGCCAGTCCAAATATATTCGCTGTTTTTGGTAGTCTGTCGTTGTCTCCCCTACGACAAATGGACAAAGTTTTTCACTAAGTAGAATCACAGCTGACCTGGACATTCGAAAGTTCTCTTGCCGTTCAGTTGGCACAACACACTCCTTGACAAACATATCCCACCAGGCTGTCGCTCTTCCAGGGCTTATCCAAAACCGTCGCTCGACCGTCTATGTTGCCGTCTGAGATGTGTTGTATCTGAAATAGCTGCAATCGCGTGTTTGCTTCTCTTGAGGTATGCATGTGTAATTTCCACAAAGGTATGTCTGGATGACTCGCCTCCATCTTTCTGACATCACTTCCTGTGTGGGGCGCGGTCTTTGTGGTGTCACTTCCTCTCTGAACTCAGTTTGTAAACGATCAATGAGTCCATACAAAGCTAAGAGCTGGAGATTCAAGGAATAGGCACTTACCCGAGTAAAAAAATTGTCCGAGAAGGGGGACCTTAAATGCTGATTTAGTGTGGCTGAAACGAGGCTTAGGCTAAATAATTATTCATTTAAGGTGTTATCTGGCTTAGTGTAGACATAGCCTTAGAGGCTGAGAGTTGAGGAGGGGTGAACAGGGTCAGTCATCAACTGTTTTTGTTTCTGTAGTCAGAGGCTGTAACATAAACATATGGTAATGTAGAAATGATCAGGATTAGTCCCAAAATGTAATGATTTGTTCATTGACCCATTTCAGGCATTTCCTGAAAGTTTAATGAAAATCCAGTCAAAACCTTTTGATCCATCAGTAGCGGAATGAAAAAAACGGAAGTTAACACTTTGGTCTGTCTCCACTATCTTTGTGGGGCCACTAGCATACACACACGTACACATTAGGTAAAATTAGATAACATAGTATACATTTGTATACATTATCTGGATCAGGCCCAAAATTTAATCAGCTGTTCCTTATGTCACTTTGGGCATTTGCTGAAAATTTCACGAAAATGTTTTGAGTTTTTTTGCTAACTATCTGACAGACAGACAAAGCAACATTGCACTTTTGCACACCCTCCTGGTGGAGGTAATTAAAATGGGGGAAACATACAACAATGGCATTTGGTAAAGCACAAACGTACACAAATGTTGAACCATTAACAAATTAAATTAGTTGTATAACAGGCCATATTTTGGTTCACAGATTGTGACGTATGACAAAATAATAATATCCTTTCTGACTAATGGGTGAGAGGCATGGTTCCAATAGTGGTCAAATGGCAAAAAAGATGATTTTTTTTTCTTTCATAAAAATAGGGGAAACTTCTACAAGGAGAGCGCAAACATCCAAGAAAGTTGGCCTAATTAACAATTAGCAGTTAGCAGCTAACAGGTGACTGAGGGTGACATAAAAAATGACCGTACCATATTTGACTCTTTGGTCGGAGGCACGGTGCTAACGTGACTCAAACGGCAAAAAAGAAGATGACATTGTCTATTAAGAATGGGGCAACTACAACAATTGCACTCAGGAGAACGCAAACTCCCAAGAAAGTTGAATTAATAACGAAGCGATTAACAGTTAGCAGCTAACAGCTAGCAGGCCACATCTTGGTAGACGTAAGATTAGATAGATGCTATCAAAACAATTTCGGAATCTGGAGATGGGAAAAAGCATGTTTACAATTTGACTTAGATGAAAAACAGAGAACACAAGTATCTAATTATAGTAAAAACATCATCCATTGTAGGGCTGCAACGATTCATTGAATAAATCGATTCATTTGGTCAGAAACAAAGCTTTGATTTGTATTTTGTTTGCTTTGATGACTGAGTTGATTGAGTTATGGTGATTACAATTGTGCAATACTGCTTCAATGTGAGTGGTGCACCCACTGCAATTTTTTATTTTGCCTATCATTCCCAATCAATATAAAAGACATGATGTTGGATGTTATTAAAATTTTTTTGCATTCTAAATAATTAATAAATGTGATAAAAAG
This sequence comes from Nerophis lumbriciformis, assembly GCF_033978685.3. Lineage (NCBI taxonomy): Eukaryota > Metazoa > Chordata > Actinopteri > Syngnathiformes > Syngnathidae > Nerophis > Nerophis lumbriciformis. The sequence goes on along the minus strand of NC_084554.2, from coordinate 24,120,830 downwards.
TGTGCTTACAATAAAGCCGATGGATGCTGTGCAATTCGACCTATAAAGCCCTTAAAAAAACATCCAAACCCCTCCATTGAGCTTTTATATACACAATGTAAGTATATATGTAGGGCAGTAACGGGCGCATTTATAATAACAGTTAATATTCATGTATTTTGCTATTTTTTTGCTCATGCTTAATATTAATATTATTAATATTAATTTCAAAAACGCATCACAACGTCTGCTTTTTTTTTTCTTCATCACTGATTATTACTCACTGCAGACTTCATGAGAGCCAACAAACAACATAAAACATCACTTACTGTACAAGGTCTGCTGTCACTATAATGCTGACTGCTGGGATGTTCATATATTCCCATTTAGGTGAAGAATGTCTCATAATCCTCACGAAGAAACAGAGAGTGCGGGGGGCAACAAGCGTCTTTTCGTGTCTTCCTCGCCAGTTTCGGGTCCTAAATGGCTGTCGAAGTTTACCAACTTGTCGGAATTCTTACTCAGAGGTCTCATGTCCAGGTGAAATGCATGATTTATAATCTAGAATACATTTCCAGGGAGCAAGGAAGCAAGGAAACAGCACACCACACGATGATGTGAACATCACACAAAAGTGATCACGGCGCCGCTATAAATAGTTTGTGTTAGCGCTTATAATAACAATATCACTAATACTCGGTTAATATTCAAGTCATGAAATGTAAATGGAGTATTGTTGGTGCTTTGTGAATGGTTATATATTGGATTTTATGGGCGAAATGGAGCTCCCATTATTTTAGTCAGAATACATTTTTAAAAATCCATCCATTGTCATGTTCTTCCATAATGATTGTGAACGATAGGCACAACTCAAAAAAACGGGCAGTTCCCCTTTAAGATCGGCAAACAAGCTGGCACAAGGTAAAAGTAAATGTTGGTAGCTAACTCTATCAAAAAGAGAGAGATTATTTTGGAGGGCAATATCCATCGTACATAGATTTGTATCTGCATATACCTGTATGTTTTGTTCAAAAACGTGTGAGGACATTTCAGCATCTACATTTTGTATACTAAGTTGTTTGTCCAAAAATCAAACACCTTTCCTCCAATTAATACCTATTCTCATGTGTGTATGTGAAATAGTTACATTGTCACTAAAATTATAGTACTTTTTTCAGAGTAATTTTTTTAGTTTGGTTCTTTATGTATTATCTATTACCTGGTGAAGTGAATAAATTAACTCATATTATCCATCCATCCATCCATTTTCTACCGCTTATTCCTTTTGGGGTCGCGGGGGGCGCTGGAGCCTATCTCAGCTACAATCGTGTTGTATGTTTATTTTCACCTTGAAGAAAGCAAACCACCAAGTTTAATTGAATAGTGGTATTTCAGTTTGATAAATAAATAAATAGTTAAGGCCCCTTAGTTTGATATTCGTAGGTGGATTGGATCACTTCTCGTAGAAAAATAGGCTCTAATTGGGAATTCGGAATGCACAAGTGATAACCATACCCTTGAGAAAAGATTGCCTGTCTAGTTCAACACCAACATTTGAGTTATGACTTAAAGCAGTTGTTTTCCAGACACTTACACACAAACATCTCCTTTTATGGTCAGGATGTGTTCCCCTGACTTAGCACACACACCCAGAAACAGGGAAGGAGGAAAATAAAACTGATGGTTTGGCTTAGCTAGGAGGGTTTTTTTTTTACCTAGGTTGCTCCGGGTACTGCATACCTGTTTAAATGACGCTCGCTTGTAATAAAGCAACTTTTTGTTCAACAAAGTGTCTCCGACGTCTCTTTCGATTCAGCCGCACTGCTGTGATGCCCTCCTGCCCGGGAGGGGGTGACAAGACCAGAAATGTAATTCACTGGTTTTAGGCTTTGCAGTTTATTATTTTTAACTCGTTTGTGCAATTCCAACGTTATATGCATTTATAAGAAGAAGAACTAAAGGCTTCGACTATTTTCCCTAAAAGACGAATTGAGACTATAAAAATGTGTTTTATTCATTAACTCAAATACTCCAAAAATTTAAACAATATATTTCTCAACTACTAAAATAATTGATAACAGTTCTTGGAGAAGGAGGTAAGGAACAGACTAACTCAGTGTTTCTTAGGCTATGTCTACACATAACCCCTTAAACTAATAATTATTTAGCCTAAGCCCCCGTTTCAGCCACACTAAACCATTGTTTAAGGTAACCCTCCTTGGATATTTTTTTACACAGGTAAGTGCGCCGAGTATTTCTTGAATCTCCGGCTCTTAGCTTTGTATGGACTCATTGATCTTTTACAAACTGAGTTCAGAGAGGAAGTGAAGTCAGAAAGACCACGCCCCACACAGGAAGTGACGTCAGAAAGAACGCACCTCAGCCAGCTTCATAACAACCGGAGCTAACCACTGGAAAGATGGAGGTTAGTCATCCAGACATGCCCGTGTTTATCAGTCTTCTACATGTACAGACGCTTGTGGAAATCACACATGAATACCTTAAGAGAAAGCGATTGCAGCTATTTGGGATACAACACTTCTCAGACGGCAAGATAACTTTCGAATGTCAAGGTCAGCTGTGATTCTATTTACCGAAAAACTTTGTCCATTTGTCAAAGGAGAGTCACCGAAAATGCGGTCTCCCGTGGATTGATAAAAAAAGGTAGCGTGTGCTTTGTATTACCTGGCCGACTGGCAAAGCAGACTGTATCAATTATTGTCCGCCATGTATGTCGTGGACTCAACATCTAGGTCCAGAGTATATAAAGTCACCAAAAACGAATGGACAATGAAGGTGAAGGCAAAAGAGTGAGGAGTGTCCTGACCAGATATCTAGATCCCTAGTTTGATTAATGTTAAATGTTCTTTATCACATTGTTTATGTGTCTAATAAAGATTTGAATAATTTATGATGGCTCAGGTGTGATTCACTACAATAGTGCCCCACAGGACACTGGATTCCAGTTAATTGAAATACCACAACACTGGATAATGTTCATATAAGTTTAATTTAATTTAAGAACTTGCACACAAAGCAACACTGGAGGTGACTATGACGTGTGCACTTTCCGCGCATGCGTACTAGGTCGCGCTGCGCCGGACCCCGGAGGGGGTCTTAAACGACCATTGTGTGTGTGTGGACAAGGATAAAGTTAGGTGGGATTTACCCATGATAACCTTATCTGGCTTAGTGTAAACGGGGCCTTAAATAGTAGGTCAGGAGTCAGGACCCCCTGAGGGGAGCGGTAGGGCAGATTTGTAGCCTACTCAGAGGCCTAGTGGTTAGCGTGTCCGCCCTGAGATCGGTAGGTTGTGAGTTCAAACCCCGGCTGAGTCATACCAAAGACTATAAAAATGGGACGCATTACCTCCCTGCTTGGCACTCAGCATCAAGGGTTGGAATTGGGGGTTAAATCACCAAAAATGATTCCCGGGCACGGCTACCGCTGCTGCTCACTGCTCCCCTCACCTTCCAGGGGGTGATCAAGGGTGATGGGTCAAATGCAGAGAATAATTTCACCACACTTAGTGTGTGTGTGACAATCATTGGTACTTTAACTTTTTTAACTTGTATTATTTGTGTCTACGCTCTAAGTATTCATGTTAGAACGACACAGAAGCCTGCAGGTAGGTGCTCAATCTAATCAACAAGCTCTGTGTTCTACCCAGTAGAAGTACAAAACCCAAAACCAGTGAAGTTGGCACGTTGTGTAAATGGTAAATAAAAACAGAATACAATGATTTGCAAATCCTTTTCAACTTATATTCAATTGAATAGAATATAAAGACAAGATATTTAATTTCCTAACTAAGAAACTAAATGTTTTTCTGCAAATAATCATTAACTTAGAATTTAATGGCAGCAACACATTGCAAAAAAGTTGGCACAGGGGCATGTGTACCACTGTGTTACATGGCCTTTCTTTTAACAACACTCAGTAAACATTTGGGAACTGAGGAGACCATTTTTTTAAGCTTTTCAGGTGAAATTATTTCCCATTCTTGCTTGATGTACAGCTTAAGTTGTTCAACAGTCTGGGGTCTCGGTTGTGGTATTTTAGGCTTCATATTGCGCCACACATTTTCAATGGGAGACAGGTCTGGACTACAGGCAGGCCAGTGTAGTACCCGCACTCTTTTACTATGATGCCACGCTGTTGTAACACGTGCAGAATGTGGCTTGGCATTGTCTTGCTAAAATAAGCAGGAGTGTCCATGATAACGTTGCTTGGATGGCAACAAATGTTGCTCCAAAACCTGTATGTACAGTACCTTTCAGCATTAATGGTACCTTCACAGATGCGTAAGTTACCCATGCCTTGGGCACTAATACGCCCCCATACCATCACAGATGCTGGCTTTTGAACTTTGCGCCTATAACTATGCGGATGGTTGTTTTCCTCTTTGTTCCGGAGGAGACTACGTCCAGAGTTTGAAATAAACAATTTGAAATGTGAACTCGTCAGACCACAGAACACTTTTTCCACTTTGAATCAGTCCATCTTAGATGGACTGATTCAGTAACCAGTAACCTGGTTACTGGTTACTGACGCATTTGTAACGCCCAGGTTACAAATGCGTTACAAATGCCAACACCCAGTAACGCCGCCAGCAAAGCTGGCGGCGTTACTGGGTGTTGTTGAAAAATGGCTTTCTCTTTGCATAGTAGACTTTTAACTTGCATTTACAGATGTAGCGACCACCTGTAGTTATTGACAGTGGTTTTCTAAAGTGTTCCTGAGCCCATGTGGTGATATCCTTTAAACACTGATGTCGCTTTTTGAGGCAGTATCGCCTGAGGGATCAAATGTCCGTAATATCATCGCTTACCTGGAGTGATTTCTCCAGATTTTCTGAACCTTTTGATGATATTACGGACCGTAGCTAGTGAAATCCCTAAATTCCTTGCAACAGCTCGTTGAGAAATATTGTTTTTAAACTGTTCGACAATTTGCTCAAACATTTGTTCACAATGTGGTTACCATCGCCCCATCCTTGTTTGTGAATGACTGAGCATTTCATGGGAGCTGCTTTTATACCCAATCATGACACCCACCTGTTCCCAATTAGCCTGTTCACCTGTGGGATTTTCCAAATAAGTGTTTGATGAGCATTCCTCAACTTTCTCTGTCTTTTTTTGCCAGCTTTTTCGAAACATGTTGCAGGCACCAAATTCCAAATGAGCTAATATTTGCAAAAAATAACAACGTTTTCCAGTTTAGTATCTTGCTTTTGCAGTCTATTCAATTGAATATAGGTTGAAAAGGATTTGCAAATCATTGTATTCTGTTTGTATTTACAATCTACACAACGTGCCAACTTCAGTGGTTTTGGGGTTTGTAGTAAGCACACACATGTACAGATCAAACAAGGGTTTTGAAGGGATGAAGATGCAGCTGAATAAAGAATGTAACTCACACAGTGTGTTGTAAAGATAAATAATATTCTTAAGTTATCAATAATAATTAAATTGATTTAATGATGGAGTTGTAGTTAGCTGTGGTAACTTATTTTGACCCAATATATGGAGGGGGTAAAGATAGAATAGTTTCTTTTAGTCAAGTTTCTTAGGGAACTGATTTTTTTTCCTTGTGTGTTGTTTTTATTCCCTCTTCCCTCCTCACTCGTTCAGAGTGAGCGTGCGGAGCTGCGTGTCAGATATGTGGGATGCCTGCAGGCTGCTCCCAAGAGAGGCACGGTGCGCTCATCCAACACAAACAGGGTCACAAAACAACGACTCAGCCACTTGTGCCAAGTTGTCTTCAAATTAGCCCAAAAACTCTTTAGACTAGTGCGTCGCAGTCAATCAAGTGATGACACACATATAAAAGGCCAAAGGTAGACTTGGATAAAAGTAATGATGTCTTTAGCACACATTACATTCACATCATGGAGATAAGTTGTTGTGTCTACCCCAGTACACAATTTTGTGTTGTTATTTTCACCCCTGCTTGGGAAATACACTAACAGGCAACGTTATTAAAAAAAAAGAAAAAAGAAAAGGTTGCTGGACCGGTGGAGTGTTGCAAAAAGCTGTGATAAGCAGAATTCACAGTCTAATTAAGATTCCAGGAGTAATTTCCGTGAGGAAGGCGGAGGGCCACAGCAGGTGTTCCCATCTGTGGACCTTGTTGCTGTGACATGGGAGCCGTGTCGGAGCGCACAAACTGCTTTAAAAAGAAAACACCATGCAGATTTGTCAACCCCTCAGGATGCACCACCCACTCCTTCTCGCATATCACACTGGAGTGAGAATTAGGAGGCCAGCCTAGCACAGTTCTAAGTTCATCTAACACATGCAAAGATGTATGAATTTCAATCAGATGAATGTCATCTACTGATTAAAGCATGCATGGTTTGTCAGCGTAAATTATTTGAATTTGTTTAAATTAATCTAAAATATTTGACATAAAATTACACGAGTCGGGAATTTCCTATGAATTAGGATGAAATCTTTTAAGAAAAGGTGCAGAATTTGGTTTTGTAAGAGATAAAAACGTGCATTTAACATAGTATGTAGGAGAACACTTGACAAAATGCCATTTAAAAACATCATAATGTACTCTTGGTTAAAACTATTTCAAAGTTTCAATCAATCAAAGTTTATTTATATAGCCCTTAATCACAAGTGTCTCAAAGGGCTGCACGCCACAACGACATCCTCGGCTCAGATCCCACATCAGGGCAAGAATTGTAAAAAACATGTATTTGGAGAAAGGCTAATCAACTAAAACTTTCCCAAACTTGTTACTCAAAAAATGTATTTCCTTTCTTCAGGCTTCTGATTGATCACCGCGTGTTTAAGGATTTCAGCACTTTGTTTGCCCCAGCCTGCAAATGCATTATGTAAGTAGATGTATATCCTTTTTTTTATTTCTTACACAATAACTATTACATGTGCAGTATTGTCACATGTGTAAACTTCTGAGCACACAACATGAAAAAGCAAGGCTTGCCTTTAAGTAAAAACATTCAATATATTCGCCTTGTGCCGACCACACACTCAAACATGATTTAATACACACTCATGACAAATTAAACTATCAGTATGCCATTGCATGCTTCAACCATGGATCCGGAGGAGGTTACAGTATAGACTGCATATCATGCACATGATCTAACTATTTGGAAAATATCGCACACTTGAAAGCCTGAAAGAGCTTGTTAAAAAACGGTCCGCACAGGCCAATGGAAATATTGTGATATTCAAGGTAAACTTGTTCTTAGGCAGAACACTGTCAGGTATGAAGAGAGTCACTTATTTTAGGCAGAGTTCATAGGGTTGATTTGTATCTGCCTCATAGGCTTAAAGACATTTTTGGATAGGTCAGTCAAACTTGTTGCCAGGCAGAATTTGGGCGACTCATTCATGACTGTCCCACAGACTAATGGAAATAAAAAGATTAGCTATTCAAGGAAAGGCTTCAGTTGTTCGCCCGTTTTGTTCTTCATTTGTTTTGCTTTGCATTTTCTGTTTTCTAAACATACTGCAGGTAGACTTTTGAAATGGAAATTTACAGGGAGATTTTATAAATATTTCCTCAGAATTGAGTGACTCTATATTTTTTTTCCACTGTGCTTGATCTGAAAAGGAAACTTTTAAAGTTGCCATTTGAAAGCACTATAGTTTTGTGTCATGTCTGTTATTCACTTTTTTTCTACAAAACTTAAAAACTGAATGAACATCCTCCGAGTCTGGGGACTTCATATTTCCCAGGGGTTATATATGCTAAAACTCTGGGTTTAGATGTACAGCCGACTATTGTAGGCAGAGTTTATAGGGCTTATTCAAGAACTGCCCCACAGGCCAAAAGACATTTTGGTCAGTCAAACTTTTTACTCAACATGTGTGGGACTCATTCATGGGACTCATCGGCACTACAAATAAGAATCCGAGGCCAAAAATGCTGATCGGGACATCTTTATATTTTATGATTTAGATTTGGAAAAAAAGAAACATTGGTTTTATTTTTGAGAATATTACAACAAGCAAGATGGTCAGAATCAGTAGTAGGCCATTTGCTTTTCTTTAATCCTATTTAATTATTACTAGTTATGTCTTATTATTAGATAGGACATTTTATTTGTTTCGACTTCTTATAGTGAAGTGTGTAGGAATGGGAATCGAAAACCAGTTGTTTTTCAGAACCGGTTCCAAGTGTATCAATTTCTTGGAATCGCTTGTCAATGGTTCCTTTATTGACCCTTCTTTGTGGGGATGACATCATTACGCAACGTGCGTAGTGACGTCAGACCGCAAAATGGCAATGCCTGGGCGCAACAAATGCTCTAAAGTTGACTACATTTAATGAGAAAAGATTGCAATAGCGCTACTTGTAACAATTATAAGACTGCTAGTTCATCAAGAGGAGGACATACGAGCAATTAGGGTTGCAAAGGGGTGGAAACTTTCCGGATATTTACCACGGGAAGTTAAGCTCGGGAAGTTTGTAAATATTGACAATTTTTGGATTATTCAAAGTTAGAGCTCTGGGATCGAACCCAGGACCTTCGTATTGTGAGGTATATGCACTAACCCCTGTATATACAATCTATTCAAGATGTTTCAATGACTCAGTTTATTCTTAATGCATCTTATTGGCATTTTTCCAATTAACATTCCATGACATGTCTTTAGGGCAGCACGGTGGATTAGGAGTTAGTGCATGTGCCTCTCAATACGAAGGTCCTGGGTTCGATCCTGCGCTCGGGGTCTTTCTTTGTGGAGTTTGCATGTTCTCCCCGTGACTGCGTGGGTTCCGTCCGGGTACTCCGGCTTCCTCCCACCTCCAAAGACATGCACCTGGGGATAGGTTGATTGGCAACACTAAATGGTCCCTAGTGTGTGAATGTGAGTGTGAATGTTGTCTGTCTATCTGTGTTGGCCCTGTGATGAGGTGGAGACTTGTCCAGGGTGTACCCCGCCTTCCGCCCAAATGCAGCTGAGATAGGCTCCAGCACCCCCGCGACCCCGAACGGGACAAGCGGTAGAAATGGATGGATGGATGGACATGTCTTTCTAAAACGTTCAAATTAATCATCCATTTCCGAACACATGCATCATTTGCATTCCTAGTATGATGTTGATTTATTATTCCTTCAAACATTTAACTATTCTTTTTTTTAATTGAATTCTGATTAAAAACATATCCTCCAGTTTGTGACACAGCCATCCTTTCGGAGGAAATGCATTTTTTCCCTGCATGTTCTAAAGAGATACAACTTTAAAAATTACTTCTGGTTCTGGGTATATCATATTGATCAACTAATTCAGAATTGGATAATAATTTAGAGGACTTAACTGCACTTCCCCTTTAATAATTTTGATTTAAAGGTACAGTGTGATGATTGACAGACAGAACCTTTTATTTGGCTATTGTCTATTGCCATGCACAAAGTTAGAACACCGGATTTTACTACAGAAAAATAAATACAAATAATTTCTCAGATAAAACATTCTTGTGAGTCAATTTTAATTCACGAGCTAGTAACAGTTAATAAAAACTTTGGAACTATTCAACATTACCATCGTCAAATGCTAACAGTTGTATGTATAAAGACAATTGTAAACTTATGACTAGCTATAATAACCATACGCGGTTGCATTATATTTTTTTAAGTGGCATTAAATTAGATTTGCTGATACCTATATAAACCCTGATGAATTTATACAGGTGAAGAAAATTAAAATGTTGTGTAAAAGTCCATTCACATCAGCAATTTATTTAAAATGTAAAACTAATATGTAATATTAACATAGTATATGCAAAGTGAGATAGGTCAAGCCTTTGTTATATTCTTGATAATCATGGCTCACAGTTTTTGAAACCTTACATTTTTTGAGATTTTCAAGTTTTCATAAACGGTATGCCATAATCATCAAATTTATAACCAATAAAAGGCTTGACATATCTCACTTTGTATGTAATGCGTTAATATCATATGTTACATTCTTGTGTAATTTCTACATGATTCAATTCTACAGAAGAAGAAGAATTTCTTAAATTCATTAACAAAAAGGCTTCGGTTGCTTTTCCTTTTATGCTACATATGTGCCTCTTGAGACCTCACTGTAGGCTTTGTAAGGTCATACTACCTCTAAACGAAACAAAATTGATGCAATTTTTTCAAAAAAAGAATCGATAGGAGAACCGTTAAAAGCCTACTGAAACCCACTACTACCGACCACGCAGTCTGATAGTTTATACATCAATGATGAAATCTTAACATTGCAACACATGCCAATACGGCCGGGTTAGCTTACTAAAGTGCAATTTTAAATTTCATGCAAAATATCCTGCTGAAAACGTCTCGGTATGATGACGTCAGCGCGTGACAGAGACTCTTACCAGGAGGACTTTGAGTTGGATACGCAGACGCGGTACCGTGAGTACGCATGCAGCTGCGGCTTCCAAACATTTGATCGCTTGCCCGTACGTGCGTGCCGCTATGTGCATGTCACGTACGTAACTTTGGGGACTTTGGGGAAAAATATGTGCTGTATGAACTTTGGGGAGGTGAACGGTACTTTGGGCTGTGGGATTGAGTGTGTTGTGCAGGTGTTTGAGTTGTATTGGCGCGTTATATGGACGGGAGGGGGGGAGGTGTTTGTTATGCGAGATTAATTTGTGGCATATTAAATATAAGCCTGGTTGTGTTGTGGCTAATAGAGTATATATATGTCTTGTGTTTATTTACTGTTTTAGTCATTCCCAGTTGAATATCAGGTCCCACCCGCCTCTCACAGCATCTTCCCTACCTGAATCGCTCCCACTGCCCTCTAGTCCTTCACTCTCACTTTCCTCATCCACAAATCTTTCATCCTCGCTCAAATTAATGGGGAAATCGTCGCTTTCTCGGTCCGAATCGCTCTCGCTACTGGTGGCCATGATTGTAAACAATGTGCAGATGTGAGGAGTTCCACAACCTGTGACGTCACGCTACTCATCTGCTACTTCCGGTACAGGCAAGGCTTTTTTATCAGCAACCAAAAGTTGCAAACTTTATCGTCGATGTTCTCTACTAAATCCTTTCAGCAAAAATATGTCAATATTGCGAAATGATCAAGTATGACACATAGAATGGACCTGCTATCCCCGTTTAAATAAGAAAATCCCATTTCAGTAGGCCTTTAAGGAACCAGATCGTTAGTCAGAATAAAAAGTGGGGTCGAAACCGGAAAAATTGTATCAATTCCCATCCCTAGAGGTGTGTGATGTCTATTTTTATACTTAACGTTAAGAAAGCAAATATGGGCTAAATAGGTATAGAACAATAATTCAGCCCATAAGATTATTATGAAATAAAACATGGCTTTTTTTTTTTAAATACATAATGATAACACATTAATGCTAACACTTCCATCGTTGGTTCGCCAATGATTATGTAATTGTCATGTCTTTTAATCATGTTTTGTTTTAGTTATGTCCTGTTTGGTTTTTGGTCACTTAGTTCCTGCTTTTTCACTCCCTTGTTTTGTTTCCATGGTTACCCTTTAGTTTCACCTGTTGCACATTTTGATTCACACACCTGTCACTAATCATGTCACTGTTATTTAAGCCTGTCTTTTTCTGTTGGTCGGCCTGACGACATTATCTGCTGTTACCCTTGTCACTCATGCGTTCATTCCATGCCATTGTTCCATGATCGTTTCCATGCTTGTTGCAAGTAAGTTTTTGTTTATTCTTGTCACATTTAGCAGTTCTATTGTTTCATGTCCTTAGTCTACGTTAAGTGTAAGTTTTTGTTTCATATTCAAGTTTGCACCTCCGCCTTGTGCGCGCCTTTTGTTTGTTCCTTTTGTTAGTGTTTAAAATGAATCATGTATTTACCTCCAAGCTATGTCCGATCTAACTATTCTTGCATCTCGGGAAAACAAACACCCCACAGTCCACGTCTTGACAATAATGAGCCATAGAAAAACACAATCAAATCAAATAAAAAGGCATTTCTTTTACTTGACTACAATCTGATGTTTTCCTTGTAATTTTTGCATCAACAAAGCATTTTAATTTTACAGTGGAGGAATGATGATGTTTAGCATGCATGAGTGGGTGGAAGAGATGTGTCAACATGTTTAAATGTTCCCCCTCAAGTCAGAAGGATGTCTGTAATATCCGACACAATTGTGTGTGACAATTACACTATATTGCCAAAAGTATTTGGCCACCTGGCTTTACTCACATATGCACTTGAAGTGCCATCTCATGGAAATGTCCAAAATGTTTTGGTATCCTGGAGCATTCGAAGTTAATTTCACTGGAACTAAGGGGCCAAGCCCAACTCCTGAAAAACAACCCCACACCATAATTCCTCCTCCACCAAATTTCACACTCGGCACAATGCAGTCTGAAATGTAGCGTTCTCCTGGCAACCTCCAAACCCAGACTGGTCCATCAGATTCCCAGATGGGAAAGTGTGACTCATCAGTCCAGAGAAGGCGTCTCCACTGCTCTAGATTCCAGGGGCGAAGTGATTTACACCACTGCATCCCACGCTTTGCATTGGACTTGGTGATGTATGGGTTAGATACAGCTGCCCGGCCATGGAAACCCATTCCATGAAGCTCTCTGCGTACTGTACATGGGCTAATTGGAAGTTTGGAGCTGTGTAGCAACTGACTGTGCATAAAGTCTTTGCACTATGCGCTTCAGCATTCGCTGACCCATCTCTGTCAGTTTGCGTGGCGTACCACTTGGTGGCGACTTGCTGTTGTTCCCAAAGTATTCACTTTTCTGATAATAAAGTTGACTGGAATATTTAGGAGCGAGGAAATTTCACGACTGGATTTGTTGCACAGGTGGCATCCTATGACAGTTCCACACTGGAAATCACTGAGAGCAGCCCATTCTTTCACAAATGTTTGTAGAAACAGTCTCCATGCCTCTGTGTTTGATTTTATACACCGGGCCAAGTGATTAGAGCACCTGATTCTCATCATTTGGATTGGTGGCCAAATACTTTTGGCAATATAGTGTATCTGCACCTTAAACCTATTCAAGAAGAATAAAACATCAACTTTGTTTTCGCCAGGGCAGGAACAGGAGCAGCGAATGTCGCATTAGTGTGCAAATTCAGATGGCGCGGATACCCGCTGATCTCCCACTGATCCTTCTTGGTTAGTGAAAATGTATTTTTCTAACTTTGAACTCTGTGCAATTGATTCACAGCACAGGTTCACTCTCATCCTTTCGTTGTGTATTATCCTAAGTGTTGCATACGGATTCACAGTCACACACACCCTGCATTGCAAAGTATGCTGGGAAGTCTCCCAACTCCCCTCCCTCAAAAAAGCAAACACCTTCAACTTTTAATACTGCATCACACTGATAGAGGATTTTTTTTTTTTTGTCATCGCTGCAAACTTGATGCAGCTCACGCATATTTTGGTGCCTAAAAAGAACAGGGAGCTCAGTATTGACATCTTGAATGTAGCCTGATGAGAGCTCAGCGGTGGTAGCAAGAGCTCGGGGGTGCATGTCACCGCTCCCCCGCCTGTGACATCTTGTTGGGCCCAGAAAAGCCTCACTGCCCTCCTCCTCCCTCCTCCCTCCCTTTTGCATTAACTCTCAGCTTGGAACAAGAACATGCTACTTCTATGCGCTCGGCAGCCTCCTTGTTCTCGCCCCTCGCTGTAACGCTGCCATGCTTCAGCATACCAATGACGGAAACTAGTGGGAGATCCTCCTCTTCCTCGTCTTCCTTGCTGTGCTGCCAGTCACACCGGTGTGACTTAAGGAACAGTTTTCACAGGAACCTTTCTTTGACACACAGCCCCTTATTTTGCAGGCTTTACATAAGCTACTCCTGTTTACATTTATTTATGCAGATTGTAGTGCGTGTTTATAGTTTTGCATTTGGTTGTGGTGAAAAAATGTGTCCGTTTGTGTCATGTAACCCTTACTGACATACATTGTAATTTTTTTTTGTGAGAGCCGCGTGTCCAAACAATTAACTGGGGCCCATTTGTGGCTCCAGCTCTCGTTTTCCGGCCCCGTTTGTATTTTTAATTAGATATTTTCCTAAATATTACAAAACCCCAAACCGGTGAAGTTGGCACGTTGTGTAATTTGTAAATAAAAACAGAATACTATGATTTGCAAATCCTTTTCAACTTATATTCAATTGAAAAGACTGCGAAGACAAGATATTTAATGTTCGAACTGAGAAACTTAATTATTTTTTGCAAATAACCATAACTTTGAATTTAATGGCAGCAACACATTGCAAAAAGGTTGGCACAGGGGCATTTTTACCACTGTGTTACATGGCCTTTCCTTTTAACAACACTCAGTAAAAGTTTGGGAACTGAGGAGACCAATTTTTTAAGCTTTTCAGGTGGAATTCTTTCCCATTCTTGCTTGATGTACAGCTTAAGTTGTTCAACAGTCCGGAGTCTCCATTGTCATATTCTACGCTTCATAACGCGCCACACATTTCCAATGGGAGACAGGTCTGGACTACAGGCAGGCCAGTCTAGTATCCGCACTCTTTTGCTATGAAGCCACGCTTTTGTAACACATGGCTTCGCATTGTCTTGCTGAAATAAGCAGGGGCGTCCATGATAATGTTGCTTGGATGGCAACATATGTTGATGCAAAACCTGTATGTGCCTTTCAGCATTAATGGTGCCTTCACAGATGTGCAAGTTACCCATGCCTTGGGCATTAATACACCCCCATACCATCATAGATAATGGCTTTTTAACTTTGCGCCTATAACAGTCTGGATGATTCTCTTCCTCTTTGGTCCGTTGGACACGACTTCCACAGTTTACAAAAACAATTGAAAATGTGGACTCGTCAGACCACAGAAAACTTTTCCCCTTTGCATCAGTCCATATTAGATGAGCTCAGGCCCAGGGAAGCCGGCGGAATTTCTGGGTGTTGTTGATAAATGGATTTCGCTTTGCATAGTAGAGTTTTAACTTGCACTTACAGATGTAGCGACGAACTGTAGTTACTGACATTGGTTTTCTGAAGTGTTCCTGAGCCCATGTAGTGATATCCTTTACACACTGATGTTACTTTTTGATGCAGTATCGCTTGAGGGATCGAAAGTCTGTAATATCATCGCTTGCGTGCAGTGATTTCTCCAGATTCTCTGAACCTTTTGATGATATTACAGACCGTAGATAGTGAAATCCCTTCATTCCTTGCAAATGTTGTTCTTAAACTGTTGGACAATTTGCTCACGCATTTGTTCACTAAGTGGTGACCCTCGTCCCATCCTTTTTTGTGAATGACTGAGCATTTCATGGAAGCTGCTTTTATACCCAATCATGGCACCCACCTGTTCCCAATTAGCGTGTTCACCTGTGGGATGTTCGAAATAAATGTTTGATGAGCATTCCTCAACATTATCAGTCTTTTTTGCCTCTTTGTGCAAGCTTTGTTGAAACATGTTGCAGGCATCCAATTCCAAATGAGCTAATATTTGTAAAAAATAAAGTTTTCCAGTTCGAACGTTACGTATCTTGTCTTTGCAGTCTATTCAATTGAATATAGGTTGAAAAAGATTTGCAAATCCTCGTATTCTGTTTTTATTTACGATTTACACAATGTGGCAACTTCACTGGTTTTGGGTTTTGTACATTAATTTGCTTTGCTACCTGTAACACAATGCTAAAGCATTGATGTTTTGCTAGCTAAGCATACACTAGATTGGTTTCAGCTTGTTTGGTGCACAAAATGTATCAAAGTAATAACTAGGGATGTCTCAATAAACATGTTTGGCCCTGATCGCGATCAGATTTTTGGGCCTCCAATCAGATTTGAAATTCTGATGCGATGCGTTAAAAATAGATTATAGAACTAAAAAAATTGTATAGCAAGTAAACTAAAGTAAACACAATAACATTCTTCTGACACTTATCTTATTGAGGTTAGCATTTGCTAATGTTAATATAAAACAGGTGATGTATTAAATTTGGGTATTGAATGACACATATTTTTTTAGCAAAATAAAGTGACTAATGCACAGAATTATTATTGAATCCCATTTAAATCATTTGGGTTTTGCCCTCAACCCCTTCCTGAGTTTAATAACAAAAATTACCAAAAAATATATATTTTGTAATATTAAAACAAGAAACATAAAAATATAAATTTAATCACTTTAGTATCGTTTATATACTGATACTACACTCGGTATCAATAGTAGTGCCTTCTGTATTGATCACCCCTACTTTACATTGAAGATTTAGTGGCTAGCTTCTTGGGTCGTCCTGATTGAGGTGTGTGTAGCATGCTTAGCTATTCCTTTTCCTCTAGTCCTCCAGTGATAAAGAAACTTGGAAGAAACTTAGGTAATTTTCCGCCGTGATGAGGATTAGTACCTGGGTATCTTAGAAGTGGCTTGACACTGGATTTGCAGCTTGCTGTAAAATTCGAGACGGTGTTCTGGAAATCCACGCAACTCCTGCATGCGTATAACAAGGAATATGGAAATGCAATTGTGTCTCCCTGACCGTGCATCCCTTTTGAAGGAAAATTTCATGAGAGTACAATCTTTAGCATGTACACACTGGGACACAGCTGGGGTAGCGATTGACTCGGCTCGGCAGCCCATCAGCTGATCGCCAGTCAGTTAAAAGAGGCAAATATCGGTCCAAGATCCGATCCCCTGACCGGGATCAGGACATCACAGCTATAACTCAAAATGTTAATTGGTCCTTCTCAGGCAACATTATTTTGTTTTTGCACAAGATTTTTGAAGAAACGTTCTTCATTCTTCAAAGAACAGAGGTTGGCTTTTCCCGTATTTGTAAGGAGTTGGCTTGACGCCTTTGCAAAAATACTGAACAACCCTTATTCATCACCCTAGCCATAATTCCTAACAATATTCTGACAATACACATCGGTACCGTTTGGAACATTCAAAAGAAACTTAAGTTTGTGTCTTTTTGACTCAAAATCTTATTATACACTGTTGAACAACTGAAAATGTGTTTGGTTCATCTCAGGCAACTTTATTTCATTTTTGTACAAGGTTCCTAACCCGAAGATGACTCATTTGAGTAACAGGACAAAGTAAAAAGAGTGAGTTTTCTAGCATAAAACAGGTCTTCAAAAGCAGTCCGTAACCCTTAGGAAGCCTGCAAAGGTACTGCAGGGGTCGGAAGGTTGTGAAATTGTTGGTTGATTAGTCACCTTTTTTTTTTTAAATATATAATTTTTATATTCCACTTGCAATATTTCCACAGATTTAAATGTCTTCAAATACACATTGACATTGGTTTATAAAAGGCAGTTTGAATTAAAAGCATGACTAAATAATTATATTGTATTATGATTGTAATCTTGGCATTTAAGATTAATATTATAGTAGCGCTCAAATTGCAAGATAGCGATTAGCAGTGCTAATTCCCAGCTAGCGATTAGCACTCTAGTAGCCAGCGAGCTTTAACAGAGCTATACTGTATTTTTTTTTTTAAAACGTTGTATTTGGTCACGTGACTTTTGAACGGGCGTCACGGTGGAAGAGGGGTCAGTGCATCTGCCTCACAATACGAAGGTCCTGAGTAGTCTTGGGTTCAATCCCGGGCTAAGGATCTTTCTGTGTGGAGTTTGCATGTTCTCCCCGTGACTGCGTGGGTTCCCTCCGGGTACTCCGGCTTCCTCCCACCTCCAAAGACATGCACCTGGGGATAGGTTGATTGGCAACACTAAATTGGCCCTAGTGTGTAGATGTGAGTGTGAATGTTGTCTGTCTATCTGTGTTGGCCCTGCGATGAGGTGGCGACTTGTCCAGGGTGTACCCCGCCTTCCGCCCGATTGTAGCTGAGATAGGCTCCAGCGCCCCCCGTGACCCCAAAAGGGAATAAGCGGTCGAAAATGGATGGATGGATGGATGGACTTTTGAACGGAAGTAAACAAACCAAACCAACATGGCTACTGTGCAGCAAACAGAGTGCGAACTAACTGAATATGCAAGGGGCCTAAATCTTACAGCTAAAAGCAGACACAAGCAAAAAATAAAACTATGCAATAGAACCAATATAAGTTATCAAAATATTTGTCGAGTGATCTGAAGGATTATTCGTCGGTCGCGTTCCCAGACATGTAGAACTATCCGGTGCTCATTTTTGTCATTCTAACAAAACAGATGAAAACTTGGAAAAACACATAAATCTACAACTTCTATGTGTGTGGCTGAATCAACAAAATTGGTATCAAGACTCCGCCGGATAAATTGTGCATTGTTTTTGCTCGGGTAAGGTTGCAATTCATGAATTAACTTTGTGTCCACAGCTCAAAGTAACTGCATGTAAATTATGGCGATGCTTGTAACCTTGTTGTTGTTGCACGCGCCATTACATTACATGTATGTTTTATAATTAACAAAATAT